>NC_090934.1:1041206671-1041506879 GCF_040938575.1 Ambystoma mexicanum | reverse complement strand
ATCAATAATAATTAAAATCCAAGCCATCAGCACAAATTATTATCCTCTGGGACCTTAACCTTGGTTACTGCGACCCCAATGATGCACCTGCTGCATCCTTAGCTAATGCCCTAACAGAACATGGCTTTGTACAACTCAATGTCCACCCCACCCACCAGAAGGGTAGAATTATCGACTGGGTAGCGACCTACAACTGCAACACAATCTGTAAGGACCGCCAACCTCTGGCATGGACGGATCACCACCTCATCCTTCTTGAGGTTAACATTAATCAACTATTACCCAAAAAGTGCCCTTTGGCACCAGCCTGTCCTACCAGGAACAAATGTAACATTACTGCTGAAGCCCTTATACCCCTGGTCCTACCCACCCTCAACGCACTCCCAGCCAATGCTGATTTAAACCTACTGATTGACACCTTCAATGACTCCATGGCCAAGGCGATGGATACCATTAGACCTCTGAAATTGCGCAAAGTTAAACCAAGAGCTTATCTGAACTCATGGTACACCCCCAAACTCAAGCTACTCAGAAAAAAGAAAGCTAAGGCACAATTCACATGGAAAACCAACCCCTCTGCGGAAAACAAATCAAATCTCATGAATATATCCTCTCTATATAAAAGTGAGATAATTCACACCAAAAACGAGGCATACAACATCAGGATTGATCAGGCAGGGTCCTCCACTAAATAATTATTTAAAATTCTAAAAGAACTAGAAAATCCCAATCCACCTACTGAAAGACAAACCTTGGTGCACCAGCATCCAAAACGCCCTAAACAACAAAATCACAGGACTCCAAACTAAAATTGAGGACAAACGCCAACAACTCTCTGACAACAAGCTTACCAACCCTGGTTTACCAACGCCCATTGATACCAAATCAGGCTTCACATTCAACAAACTAACTACGGTACAAGTTCAAAAAATCATCACCTCCTTAAAACCCTCGAACTGCAAAGGGGACAGCTGTCCCGCCCAGATCATAAAAGACGCAGCTAGAGATCTTTCCCCCTTCATCACTAAACATATTAACCTATTATTCATCAATAACTCAGTCCCCAGTAACCTAAACAATCATGGGTTCTCCCTCTCTTGAAAAAACAATCTCTAGACCCAGCCATACCCAACAACTACAGATCCATCACCACAGTCCCTTTCCTATTAACAATCTTGGACAGAGTCGCCTACCTCCAAATTCAGGAATATCTGGAATCCAACCAACTGCTAGGAATACATCAATCTGGCTTCAGACCTCAACATGGAACAGAAACTGCCCTTGTTGATCTCAAAAGTCTGATTGATGAAATTAAAGAAAAGGCAATGCTGCGATCCCACTCCTTTTAGACTTCTCAGCGGCCTTCGACCTGGTTGACGACAAAATCCTCTGTAGCCACATAGCCACCGCAGCTCACTTTTCCTCCTCTGCCTTCACATGGATACAATCCTTTCTGGGAAACAGAACCATGCGTGTTTTCTCAACAACAGCTGCAGCAGACCCCATCCCCATCTCTTGTGGGGTCCCACAAGACTCATGTGTCTCCCCAACTTTGTATAACATATTTACATAGCCACTATTTGACCAACTGGACCGTCTGGGTGTCACCTACATGAATTACACAGATGGCACCCAGATACTCCTCACCATCACAGGCAACTACCATGCAGACGTCACCCGGATCAACAAAATATTCTCCATCATTCAGGCACGGATGGCCTCTCATGGCCTCTGCCTGAATGATTAGAAGACAGAGCTCCTCCTTGTCAGCTCTCCCAGTTACCTGGCTAAATTTAATCCCAACTACAACAACATCATTATCGATGGTCACACCATCCCTATTGCCAAAAGCGTGAAAACGCTTGGCTTTTACCTTGATGCCAACTCTAACCTCTCCAAACAAACCAAAATGATTGCCTCAGCCTCTGCCTACACCGGCAAGCTCATCAGGGCCAGTAGACCCTTCCTATCATCCAAATGCTGCCTCACTCTTGCTAGAGCCCCCATACAGTCCAAACTAGACTACTGCAATAGCCTGTACCTAGGTGCTAACCAATCTATAATTAACAAATTACAAGTACTTCAAAATAACGCACTACGTGCAGCACTCAACATCCCCAGGCGAGAGCACATCTCCACTGCTAGGAAATCATGCAAATGGCTCTCCATATGACAAAAAATTGATTTGAAAACCATTTGCCTCGTGTACAAGGCTTTAAACCACCTAGCCCCACCATATCTAACTAATAAATTCACCATGAAACCTGCCACCAGAACCACTAGATCCTCCAACACCTTATGCTTGACAGTGCCCAGATTCCTCTTAAAAAGAGCTGGAGGGGCTAGCTTCACAGTACTTGCCTCCCAACTCTGGAACACCTTACCACTCAATATTAACACTATTGAGTCCTTCCAGATCTTCAGGAAACATATTATCGGTTGGCTCCTGAACAATGAGTAGCACCACAAATATCTGGCTACACTTCCTTCTGCTTAAATATATACATGAACTCTGCAAACTGCTGTATTTGAAACTGTAGTACCACCAAGATATGTGCGTACACCTCCCACTGCTTAAATATGTCTGTATATTCTGTAAAGTGCTGTATATTGAAAATTGTATATATTACAATTATGTAACCGTCTTCTTTAAGCGCTGTTCTACCTCTGGTTTTGGAGCGCTAACAAATAAATAAAACAAACAAACATAGTTCTTGGGTTTCCCAGATGTTTGCTCTTGAAAATGTCCCACAGGCTTCTAAGACCAGAATGAAGGGAATATAGAAAAGTAGGTTGCTGGTGCAATGGTCAACAGTCGGAAAACCTACAACATATTTAAGTGAGCAGTCTCTAGTAGAAATGATTAGAAAAAGGTTGTTAGAAAACATTGCTAAGAGGAGACCAATTAACCCCGAGAATTGCTGGGAAGGCATCAAGATGGCAATTGATTCACCTGCAATTCCAGTGCCAAGGTGAATGGACAGCCCATCCTTACAGTAGCATAAAGATTAAAGGTCACCATTTAACACATATCTACTTTCATTGTGACCCTTATAAACGACAAGATATGACATCCTTCTGAACTCCACACACAACACAGAATCTTCCCAAAAGATGATTGGACTATAATAGAAGACAAAGAGATGGCCCAAGGATCAACAGCCTATCATGGATCCTGGACTATAACTCTCAAACAACTTTTGGAACATGCTGTGGGATGTATTGACCACTTTTGCTCTGCTATGCTGCATCACTCTGTTCTGGTGGTGCCAGAAACAGCAAAATGGCTGCAAAACCCTTGTGCGCACCAAAACCCCTGAAAATCGTGCTTTTTAATGCACAAAAAGATGGCTGCCCAATCTGCCACGCATGTTGTCAGTGGTGGAACAGAGCTCTCACTACTGAAATGTGTCACTGGGCTCCACAACAATTGAAAGTGGAGTGCATAAGGAAAAAGCAGTGCTTTGCTAAATGAGACTCAACTATTGCTTTAAATCACCTTTCTTGCTGCTGAAACTTCAGAATGCCGGTACAGAACACCTTCCAAATATTAAAAATTCTCGCTTGGTACTACAATTCACTTAGTTTAAGGAATCACTGTGAACTTACAAGATCCTGAAAGACTAAGAGCATAAAGAGATCTCCACTGCAAAAGTGGCCTGCCTGTGGAGCTGTAAAAAAATCGCTGTGCAGTAGAGGGCTACCTGTGATGACAGCTGTCAAGGGCCTTCCTGATTAAACTTTACCATGTTATAAACTAAAAGTCAATGGTTTGCAATATAACAGGCCTGTTACTGATAGTAACCAATATTGTAGTTGTTTTTGATCCCATAGGTTAAAATCTTGAATGAGAATTCTATCTGTTATTTGATACTACAAGTTTGTTTTGTGCTAAGAAAAAGCCAAAAGAATTTAACAATTAAATTAAACCTGGGTGTGCTGCAAGAACTGGAAAGGCAAGCTTCTTTTCCCAGAGAGAGGGCCTTCCCCTCAGCTGAAACTCACGGGGAGGCGCTAATCGCTGGTTAGCCCAGGACTAAACAATGGACATCCTCCAACCCAGGAAATTCGAAGTGTGAAGGCAGTCGTAAACTCTCTTGGAAGGAGCTTCCCCCAAGGAGGGGGATATACTGGGCTCCCAGGAGAGACAAAGGGGCTGAGCCAAGCGACCATCTGTTGCTGAACCTGAACAAAATACACATTTTAAAAGACTTCTAACTTGCTATCCAAAATCGTGAAAAATATAAAAATGACAGAGCTGTTAATTTAATTTCTGGCTGCACGTGTGAAGAGCGGCAAAACTTTGTGACATGTCTGGACAGGAATGGCAAGATATGTGATTTTACGCAAAATTTATGACTGTTAGAATTGTGTAATGTACACGCATGCCCCCTTGTTAAACATGCATATTTGTGGAAATTTGCAGAAAAATCGGAAAGTGTGTTCATAGCGAAAAGGGCAACAATCTGTAGAAAGTGGAGACAAGATCCCACCACTGCAGGGTTTTGAGGAATAGCTGCTATGTAAAATATGGCATCTTTATGTGTGATTTGAATAAAGGTGACCAATTTAGAAATGTACATTTAATATAAAATCAGACTTGGAGACCAATGGCTAAAGGGAGGTCTCTGAGGATTGTAAAGCAAATCATAAAACCTGATATCACCCAGCCTTGAGCCAATCACTCAAATTGAAAAGCAGAGATAAAGAATTGACCCTATCCCAGCTCAAAGGGGCAAGCTTAGCTAAGCCGGCTCACATCCCCTTTTATGATGTCATTTTATAGCATAAATAGAGACAGCTGACCACACATGCAGACAGACAGATCCACTCACTCTCTTGATGCTGGCGGAGCACCCTGCTGCTGAAATCTACATCTTCCTTGCTCCAGACTCCAGAAACTTGGCAAAGCAAAGGCCTATTGTGTAGCTGAACCATCCTCAGCTAGGCCTCAAATTCTAGAACAGAAGCCCCAAAAGCCTAGGGGAAGCATCATAATACAGCCAGGCTGTGCTGTTACGGCTTGCCTGTGGAATTGAAATATCCTCAGAACCAAGAAGGGCAGATCCCATCCAGTCCTGTGCCGTGCTGTGACCGGAGCACCTTGCTGAACCTGTCCAGTCCTGTGCCGTGTCCAGAGCGCCTTGCTGACCCTGTCCAGTCTGATTTGCCCAGCTGTCAGTCCCTGATAGATCCGAGTCGATGGTCCAGAATCCTGACGGTCCGGAATCCTGACGGTCCAAAATCTTAAATCCATTTTATTTGGTGAGTATTCACAGGAAGCTAGAAACTGTCGATTCCCATGCATTATCGTGTCCCTGCTTAACCTCTGACCTATCGTTACTTCCATAATCAGTAATATTGTTAAATCTGCAGTGAAATCTTATTCTGTCTATCTGTAAAAGCATCCTTTTTCTAGTCATTTGTCAACTTTGATCTATTAATTTCATTCGAGTGACCAGCCTAGCGCTCCTAGGTAGACAGCGAGTAACCAGGACTGAGTCGCGAATCACTCCTGACTCTTACCTGTTCCGTCCTGGTGGCTTAGCTTGGATGCTCTAGTCCATAGTCAATATTTTTCTGATTTTACAACTGAAGCCTCTTTCCATTCTCGCGCGTATCTCGCAACAACAACCTTTACTAAAACCACTATAACTCCCTGAGTTTTTGTGATAGAAACAAAATGTTAACTCCTACTTGTAGCTAACATCTGAAGCTATCCATAGAATCCATATGGAATCCTATGGAACCGATAGAATCCAAATTTCAAAACAGTGCAGTTCTCCCGTTATTGCGAATATCGCGCACAGAAAAGTTTGCCACGATTTTAAAATCCTGAGAAATTTTACACGTGTAAAATAGATTTGCAGGGGGAATCTCTATCCATAGTGCTATCGGATCTGAACCAACACAAAAGTATTATTTTCTGTGCTGCATTTGTTTTGCTCATTACTTATTTCTAGTGTATTAAAGATATCATTCTGTATTCTGTCACCCCATTGGTGATTGTTGTTTACCTATTAATATATATATTATGATTTGATCTTAAATAAGTAAATAAATAATACCTGTTACAAACCAGCCTGATTTCTTGTCCAGCGTGACCCGGGATATTCTTATATAAGGGGTGTGATACGAGTGGTACATCTTTCAAATAATTGAATCTATATATCAAATAAGTTTTTCCATTGCGCTGTACACCAGGCCGAGAGCAGAGTGTATTGGCTGATTGAAAACCTTAACAATGCATACCACCATGTTCACTCAAAACAGGGTTTGAAATTGTCATGTTATGTAGCTCCTGGTTACAACCAAGGGGAGCCTTATTAGCTTGAAACCAACAGCTTACAGGAGCTACATTTGACTCCTGTGGTAAGTGGTGCCATACAAAACTAGCTATGTGATTTTAACTATTTATGTTTGGGGATGTATATACAAGATGATAAAGAACACACTTAAGGGACATTTAGAGCATATTGGAAAACAAATAGACAAAAGGTTTGAGTTTGCATCTGGAGCAAATTTGGTATTGCTGTGCAGACTGTACTCGCTCCTTGTTCCCCAGAGGTATCTCTTGCTTAACTGGTTATGCCAGATACCCAGGATCAGATTTCCTCTCCTGGTCAACAAATCCCAATTACGATCCTTGCTAAATAATATTTGAATAACACCTGTGCTCCGATGAACGATATTGAAGGAGTTGCAAAAAACATCTGGGTACATAGACATGATTCCCCTGACATTTTAACCTATCAAAGATTAGATATAGATGCGTTCAAATTACCAAGATAGACAAACATAACAACCTGCATACCTTCATTGGTTACTATTCACCCTGACAAACATATCATCATGTCTTTCATTCATTACACATGTTTTTCTTTCCTCACATCTATCCTGTATCATTTGTTCTGCACTCAAAAGAGCTTACACTTATGTTCAATTGAACTAGTCTGGCGTGTGTATTCAATGACATCTATTTCATAGGCAAATGATTGTAGTTGAATGTTTAATACAAGCTTGTAACTTCACACGTGTTAGAGGTTTCTCGTGAGCATGAACCAGAATCTATTATGTCATTCTAACTTGTGTTTGAGTGTTAAAATAACGCCGAAGGCCAATGACAACATTTTGTATCATAGTTTTCTTGAGGAGAGAGGATTAGAGAACAAAATCCAAAAATATCTATAGTGTTGCAAACATTGTAAAATTGCTGATCCCAATTACTGCATGTCCATTATCACTCTCATAATTTTAATGCACCCCAAATATTTTGGTTCTAAATTCAAATATATAATACTTTCGTCTCCTTCCATTTCTTTTTTTTGCACTTACCTGATTTCAATGTGCCATGGCTGTTATATTCAGCACCTCCCTCTGTCCCCCAACCCCACACTAGTGACATTGTGAAGTGACTCTTTGCATATATTGTCTTACAAGTCAACAATAAAAACATAAAAAAATGAAATGTCATGTAATAGTAGTGCACTTGCAACTTTTAGCAGACAAATATTAGTCACACTTCCCCCAAGAATATTGTGTATCCTCTCCCAGTAGCACCTGCATTAGAAATAGAGATTCACTTGGAAAAGAGCGTGCTCATTAGTCAATATATAAAAACATAGCCCATTTCAAAGATAAGTGAAATAAAGTGAGAACAAAAAAGAAAGAGACAAAAATATATACAACTCGTTATCAAAATAGATAGAGTAGAACAAAATAAAAAGACGCCTCAGAAGTATTAATGTATCACAAAAGCAGAGTCCTACATTCAAAACACTTAGGGCCTGATTCATGGAACATTTAGTGCGGTGTAAATTGACGTTGCACTGCCAGCAAACACCCTGATTCACAGAGCTGTCCAAAGTGTATTTTTGCAGTGCAAAGTGACTTTGCACTGGCGCAAAGGTGTGCAAAGTCCCTTGAACCACGCTAAAAGTGCCATGACTCGAGACCTTAGTTGTTTTCTGAAAATCCAGTAGTTTAGAGTGGAGGTCAAGACATGAGTGGAACATTTCAATGGCTGGGGAAGTAAGATGTCTGGTCAAACGATGCATACGACTGAGTACAAAATGGTGTTCATTGCTTCGAGGTCGACAAGACATATGTAGTTTCTCTGCAAGATAAACCACCAGGCGGGTCTCAAATGCTCACATTTTCTAGTAGCTATTGTCTATCTTGGAAGAACATTCTTTGTTGGTTTGGCAGGAGAAGAAGCACGGAAATCACTCGAAAATGGCACCACCATGCGCGTCGTGTGGCCTGTGGGCGATTTGACGGTCTACCAAGAATTAAAATAAATAAATACATACCTGAATCCACGCAGGAGATCACAAGTGCCCGTTACAGAGTGCAAAGGTCCCCAGCAGGACTATAGGCTTTACTGGCTTAAAGATACTGTAGGTGACACTCCAAGCTATTTCCATTCAGCTGGACGTGAGACTTGAGAACGAGATGATCCCGCAGAAACCCTGGAGCTTTGGTAGAAGGTTTAAAGATGGAGTGCCCACGTCCTTAGCCAATCCATACTTTACGCATCCATACTTGCCGCCAGATCCAGTGAAGAACGTGTACTTCACCTTAGCAACAGATGGTATTGTTCCCCTATATGGATTGTACATTGCAGACAGAATGTAACTGTGTAGTTGTGTATGACCCATTTGAGCATTGGGGAACACACACCACCGTGGTTTGGAGAGTAACTTAATTTGCAGAGGCTTTCAATGTATTCAGTCTAGACCGCTCTAAATCCAGGATTGTAGCAAAGAAGCCTAATTCTGAACATATATTATTTTCCAGAACCATCAAGGACTCAGGACTCCGAAGCATCCAACCACGAACGTTTGCCAAGAATCCCCATCTGCACTCAATGTAAGTGGCTTCTTCAAATGTAATTCTGCACTTCACAACTTTGTATTGAACCCTCTCTAGGCTTTTAGATAATGCTAGACAGTGACACTGTAATTGAGTTGATGCAGTGTTAAGTGCAACTGTTAAAAGCAGACACCTGCCTGTTTGCTGTGAAACATTTCTATGCTGCAATTGATTGAAACCATGTCCACTCCACTGCCCCCCATCCTGAAGATGAGCTACACCCCTGACACTCGCGACAGTTGAGTGACTTTCAGTGTTCTGGCCGATTAAATCACAGAGCAAGTTGGAATGCTAATGCAATTTTATTTATGTATTTATTTATTGCATGTATACAGCGCACACAAGCCCTCAGGAATCAGGGCGCTGCAATCCAGCTAGTGAAGTTCTTAGTTCAAGAATGGACAGTGCAATGAGTTGGTGATTTCTACACAGAACTTTACTGTGTCTCCAGTATGCCAGCTTTTAAGAATACAGACTCACAAAAATACTGGACTTCATTGTAGCAAAAAAATGCCTTTATTCAGACGATAATCTAAAATGTAGGACGTTTTGGAAAACAGTTAAGTGAAATGTTAATGTTAATGTTAAAGGACATTTGTACTGCGCACTATCACCACCGGAGTGGTCCCCTGGCGCTCTGGCGGCTCTGAAAGAGGGAGGGAGAGGTGGGTTTGTGGGTGGAGGCTGGAAAAGTGCAAGATTGCAGTGATGTGCTGTTGGCAGCCTCAGCCCGGTGGTTCCGTCGGCTGGGCCTGGGGTGTATGCGGCCGTTAGTCGTCGTGTGCTGATGTGCGAGTCTATGTGTGTTTTTTGTTTTGTTGTTGCAGTGTAGTGAAGTTCGTGCGGTTTGTTGTGCTGGAGGTTTGTGGTTGTGTTTGGTTTGGAGTTTGAGAGGTGTATGCAGAGAAGGAAATTGTTAGTGGTATTGGTTAGTTGGTATCTCTATCCTGGATTGACCGGTTGGGCTCGTGTAATCTTACACGACGGGGTGCTTGCGCACCCTGTGCCTCAGGAGGTACATGCCCGTTTTTGCATTGGAGGCCGTTTGAGCATTTAGCTGTCTCCTCCGTCCACTCCCTTAATAACTTTGCATGCTCCTCACCCCCACCCACATGACTAGCGCACCTGCTAGTGTCCATACTTCCGATTGTGTGGTGATTGGTGGTATCTCGTCCGTTCCACAACCCCGTGGTACCTAGTTGTGGCTGTACGGGCGGTGTGGGATGGTAAGGGTTGTCTGGAGTTGTTGCCTCCGTCTCCCTGGGTCTCGCAGGTTGATGATTGATGTATGAAATAATGCATGCCATGCAATAGGAAGGGGGGCCGAGCTACATCTGAGTGTAAGACGAGTAACACTTCAATTACACAAGTATTATTTTTATTTTGGTATTTGTATTTAGAGTAGTGCTTCAAGACTGTATATGGTACATTGCATAGAGTGCCTTGTAGAGAGTTGTTCAATCCTGTTACCCTGTGCCTTATAATTGTGGTATACCGTGAACTGAGTGCACACACACTTTATTGTGAGGTCGGAGTGCAAAAAGCCAAGGTAACAAAGTGTCTCTGATACATTGACAAATAATTGCACAGTGAGAAAATATACTACAAACATTAGAAAGAGATGATACAAAATAAAGGGTGTGCATGACAGTAACGCAACTCTATGCGGTAGTTGGGAGAGGGCACAGGCAATACAAAACATGCAGAGATTCACAGCGGTAAACTGTAATTTACTATGAGAACAGGAAAGGTGGCCGTACAGGAGATGTTACTGTAGTGGGATTCTCAGAAGACCCTGTTCAGTAGATCGACAAGATCATCCGGGTCAATGATATTATCGCTTTATAAACTGGGGGAGGTTATTGGCTGCATCTGAGTATTCTGATTGGCTGAGAGGAGATCAATAACTATCTCCATGTGCTAATATCATTTATCATGCATAAAGACAGCAGGATGCTCCTCATGAAATGTGCATGTTTTATAGGAGTGTGCCACTGTGTTGCAATGTGTAATATTCATAAATGCTCACTACCATATATGTGACAGATCTAGCAGTCTCTGTGAACATGTGCATGAAATGTCACATTTCTTAAAAACGGATGTGCTGTGAAAACATGAAAAGGTAAGTCCATAGAAACTGACGTTTACATTTACCAACACCCCAACAATCTGCCACCATAAGGTTGGTGCGCGCCTTGAAACACTTGTGCATAGGCGCGTTGTAAATGTCATATCATATCATACTGAATGTGAAACGGAGTATGCAGTTTCAAACATGCTAGAAGTGTGAAATAGTGTGTGCAGCAAACGTGTGTGAAAGACACACATGCATCTGTGCTGACTATCATGTTGTCTGTCAAACCAAATCGTAATGCCAGAGCAGAGGGTCTGTCCAACTGTAGGGCCACCCATATGCTCATCTCAGGCCTCCTGCTGGCAGAATACATGGGAGCCTCACCGCACCTCCCCTCCCACCTCTTTAGTGACTTTAAGTCCATTCTCTAGCCTCGCTTTTGGATCAAAGCCACAACCATTCACAGTAGAGAAGTTGCTGACTTCTAAAGTCTGGGTTAAAGTCAGAGAAGTGCCTCTGTGACAATGAACCGCTACTCTGAACCCGGGTGACCTGGACACTAAGCAGAACTGAGCTGCACATGTTCACAATCCTTTGTAGCCAATCACTGAGCAATACATCAGCCTTTCTTCTCTAGGTCACCATCAGCATTTCCAGGGAAGGGCCACAACGTCAGCTTTTGCAATGACCCATGTCAATGTCTATTCTATAGGGTGCCACTGGCAATTTGTAAACCAACACTACCCATGCTTATCCTCCAATAGAACAAGGGGCTGGCGCGCATTGACTTGTCATGAACTGCCTTCTTCGAGCCGAGAGATGAAAGCAACTGGACTGGATCTGCCTCAAGGCATACAAGACAGAAGTCCTCCCCTAGGCACCACTCAGCAAACACCCCAAGCATCGAGCTGGATAGCAAGGGAGTCCGAGACCACCAGGAACCCCCACCTAAAAATGGCACCCCATATTAAGCTAAGATCAGTGAGCTATATGCTCCATGCACGCCTCTAATCAAGGAACAGAATGCAGCCGCTACCTAACAAAGTAATGACGTGTTCTCATCTAGTGATAAAGTGCTATCACACCAGGTGTTACTATTGCCCCATGGTGGAGCACTCAAATGTTTAACCTCAGAAGGATGAGAGGTTAAATCGACCCCACTGCAGGATTCACACTTGCAAAGTGCCAGGTGCGCTCATGCCAAAGACCAGCACTTTACACGTACGCTAATTAAAATGTGCGCATGCATATGCTAGGGTATGAAGTTCTACACGTAGTCAATTCATATTCTGGGAATAATTAGCCATAATTCAAATGACAGGCTTCCAACTCAAGTGGTGCACCCGCATTTTGTAAACATGTCCAAACGCCTTTCAAGATTTAGAAACTGTACCCATTAAAACAAGATACAGCACAGAATGGCTGAGGCCCTGAATCATTCACTTTTGTGCACGGTTCAGATGGACTTTGCACTGCTGAAAAGTGACTTTGCACTGCAGACACAAACCCTGATTCATGGAACTGTGCAAAGTGCATTGTTGCAGTGCAGAGTCATTGCAAAGTCATGTTGTACTGCAAGATTGACTTACAAAATGACTTTGCACTGCAACAATACACTAGTCACAGTTCCATGAATCAGGGTTTGTGTCAGCAGTGCAAAGTCACTCTGAACTGTGCAAAAATGTCCATGAATAGGGCCCAGAAAGTGTCAAAAGTTTAAGTTTCAAATGTTTGTGCAGCGAAGATGGGCCCAGCGCTCTCAGTGAACAGATTCACAAACTGCACAGGTCTGCAGGCCAGTGATCAAAGTGAGCAGGAACGATCCGGAACGGTGTTCCACTACTTTTGTTTCTGTTTACCATTCCTCTACTTTTTATGACCATACTCACAATTCTATACAGAGGATTTGTTCATCTATGTCCCTGTGCAAGTGTAAAGTTGTAATAGGAGCCCTAGTTGCTAGCCACTTAGACTATTGCAATGCCCCGGCTGCGACACTTGTCACATGTTGCAGTGTGCTTCCGCCTACCCTCTCCCCCGTTGAGACTGCAGTTCCACGACTTTTCTCAGTACACTTCTGCCTCTGCTTCAGGCTGAGAGTGTCAGTAGTTTTGTAAGGACATATTTAGTTCACTCAAAGGATTATGCATATGTGGAAATGTGTCCTCAAAAATGTGGTGCAAATGAAAACACCAAAAAGAACATTTGAATTAAAACAATCGTTATGGGAAAGCAATCATATGTACAGAGGGAAAATGATGAACAGTATCTGTGTAAAGCCATGAAGCTCCCTTGTTTGGAATGGCGTACCTTCCCATGGCTTCATTCACCAAGATGTGCGATGCATTAAATTAGAAAATGGCTGCAAGTGTCTCAAATGTTCACTGTCCATCTGATTCTGAATTCACACAACCTAAATCTAGAGTAAATCTGGAGCTGCTGTTTCAGCACTCAGATACCCTGGATGAATCCTGTCGCACGTGAGCATCCCAAGGATATCCCAGGTATCTGCAGAGGTGGTCCGGTTTCAGGCCTCGTGAATCAGGTACAATGAAGAAGGCATGCAGCCGGGATGCTCAAGGACCGCTCCAGATTATCTCGGGTGTAAATGTTTCAGATCGAGGCACACTTCTAGTATTTTCTTCTGAGCTCCTCTATCCCCTCTCATATCAACACATTATAGTTTAAATTCAGTGCTCCCGGTAAATATCCTTATCAACCATAAAATCAGTATAGTGGGTAAAGAAATCCTATAGGGTAAATGGGTTTGTAGTGTTTATGACACGTTCTTTGCACCATGTTTAGTGTGTCTATCAAGTAAGATTTAACAAACTTTGGACCTAATTCATGGAATGTGTAGTGTGGTGCAAAGCGACTTTGCACTGCCAACAAACACGTTGAACCGGGTCTGATTCACAGAGCGGTGCAAAAGTAACTTTGCACTGTAAACGTACTATTTTCTCTGCGCTAAATGGGCCTAATTCACAGTGCAAAGTTTACTTTTGCAGTGCAAAGTGACTTTGCACTGCAAAAATACACTTTGCACGGATCTGTGACTCAGGCTGCGTTCAACGTGTTTGTTGGCAGTGCAAAGTCACGTTGGCCACGCTAAACATTCCATGATTTAGGCCGTATGGCTAGTACAAGATCCAGACGAGTCAGCGCCACCTGCACTGTTGTTGATGAGTAAGCATCGTCTGCGTCAGTTTCCTTCCCACCATGCATCTATGAATTTCTCTACGCTCACATGCTTCATTCCCTTAGCAGAGACTCACCAATGTGAATGATCTCAGTAAGATGCCTACCAGAGGTAATACTACAGTCTTTAGAGCCAGTAGGAAGTGTGGGCATAATGGGGACGCGGTGCTGCAACTACACACTATACATTTGATTATAGCTGTTCAGATAGCACAGCGAGTTGAGCGCTCGTTCTGACATCCGTGCGTAGCCTGCTGATGCAGGTTCAAATCCTGGCAGGGCCAACTCATCCTTCCGAAGTCGAGTATCATGTAGTGGGTTAATAATGAGAACTGTTCACCTGAATGAATGTTCCGGGGAGGGTGAGGAATGGGGGTATGCTAATAGTTGGTAACTGTTGTTGAGTGAAGTGCCAATAAAGAAAGTTTAAAAAAAAATGATAAAAAATAGTGACAACTGTTATTGCAGCGCTTAGATACCTGCAGATGTGTAGCGCTATATAAAAAACGAGTTATTATTATTATTATAACTCACTTCCACAATTTTAAGAGCTTTTGCTTGCGTGAACTATAGACATCCAGGAATATGCAAAACCACCCATTCTACTGGAGTTCTTGTATTTAATTCATTATTTTTTATGCAAAATGCTTAAATGTTCAAATGTATTTGTTCAGTATTTACTAAATAAACTTTAAAGAACAGTCATATGCTTTCAAGTGATATGTATACACTCACCCGCACACCACCACATATACAATTGTGTGTGTCTATTGCCCTGGAACTGTTGAGAGAAAAAAAGTATAACTAGGACAAAATGTTACATAGATAGATCACACCTTTTTAAAATGAAAAGGTGCACAGTGTGTCGCCCAAAGCGGTCATATGAAGGGAGCAGGCTTCCAGGCGATCAACAATGCTTAAAATAGGTCACCGCGTATAAATGATGGCCCCCAAAGTGTGTTGAAAAACCCCGGCATGATTGGCCTTTTTCCTAATGTGTCCTGCAGGTCCTGAACAGTAATGCAGCGTAGGCGCTCTGGGTATTGGCTTCTGGGCTGATGGTCAAACTTTGGCGACACTTAGGAAAATTGATCTGCCAATACATGTCTTTGAATTGAATTGACAGAGAAAGCGAAGTCGCAAGAGAGCGCTCCCCACATGGCGGGCAGCTGAAAGATTTATGACTGCACGCAGACCGGCGAGATTTGCAGCTAAGAGGAGCTGAGTCAATTTCAGCAGAGGGCTGTGCAGTGGCGAGGAATGCTCGCTGTTACTGAAATGGACACACAATAGCGGTACCGCACGCTTGCATTGCAACACGGCTTCATTAGCAAGGGTGCACGTGGGGGCGAAGCCCTTAGTACACTGCGTTAATTCTCTCCATCTCACCGTAGACTGCAGTCAGGAACGACAAGGGGCTTAATGATTTTCTATTGAAAATAAAAACTCAATTGTTTCTTAGTCCAACGATTGTCAGCATTGTTACAATTTAGGACATTCCTAAACATTCCACTAACACAATTAACTGTTTTCAATATTCTACCATTATAGGCAAATAGGCAAAAATATCAGGGGTCAAAAAGTGGGGGGACTCATCAACAAACGCAATGGGATGCAGCGTCACCAGAGATTAGCATATCAAGGTTAAATGTGCACATTTAATTAAATTGGCTTTGCATATCCAGCCAAATTGCACAGGACGAATGGCATTTGCCTTTCATAAAATCAACACACAGAAAACCAAGAGAGGATATTTTCTTCTAATAGTGTTCTTGAAAATGTTAAAAGGTGTGCATATTTTAAACTCCAAGAACCAATACAAATGTTTTCCCTGGGACTTGCAGTACCGAAATGAGACATTTCACCTTTAGTTGTTTGTTATTTTTCATCAGCTTATACAGTGCAGTGGTGAAGTGTGCGGCCCACTAAGCTGACGAATGCAGTTTGGTCTCTGAGGTCGTCTTTATATAAAAAATTTGAGGACATTCAACGTTTCTCATTTTAGCTTGGGGGGACTGAGTCCACCCTCTGAATAAAGTGGGAGGACTCCGTCTCCCGCGTGTACCCATGACTTGAGCCCTGAGTAATATATTACATGTCTAATGCATGCCATGCATCATGACTAGTGTTGCTCCTCCTTGAAGACGTGAAGGAAACGCAGGGGTGTTTCTAGGTGCGGAGGTGTTGCTAGGTTTGGAAAAGATCCAGGGCTGCGCTGATGTCTGGACTGTTGGAACTAGGGGCGAGCTAGCCTTTTGGTTATAGCATCTGAGCTTCTATCCGGGGCTACAGTCAAAAGGCCCGCAGCTATAGTGCCCCCCCCAGGCTCCTCCCAGCGACGCCTCTGAGGAAACGTATGCTCAAAGACAGACTGCTCCGCCCTGAAGCTGTACAAGTGTAGAGCATATATATATCTCCCCCAGAAACAGCCTCGTTTGCATGTGTGTCTATGTGTGCATTATCGGACCCTTGTTCCTATGATGAACAACTTTCTCGTTTGAAGCGGAAATGAATGCCAATGTGCGGTGTGATCCAGCGTGTCATTTAGTTTCCTTGTTAAGGAATTATTTGTTTCTATTGGGGAGGAGACATTTACTAAATCAGCAACTATGAGATTCACAGTCATACGCTGACCCTTGAGCGACTGGACAATATCCCAGCAATGATTTTCTAATGTCCATAACCATTTTCAAAAAGGGGCCAGATTCCCCATATTTTGTAGACTTACCAAAGGATGTTTCTTAAGGCATATTTTAAAAATGGTTGCATGCATAAGCATAATAAATGAGTGGGATTGACGGTTCCAGAAGAGAAGATGATAGACCCGGCAGAGAAGTTGAGGAGTCTAAGGCGAAACAACAGCATTCAGGGCAGGGGGAGCTAACCTAAATCAGAGAGACTCCAGGATATGATACATGGGGTGAAGTGAAGACTGGGCAATACTGTTGCACATGTGTTTTCTCTATGCTTGCCCCCCATCCCCAGCCCCAAAGTGGCACCACTGGTTGTGGTTTTGTCAAATCTTCTGAAGCTACTACATATCAGGTCTGAGGATACAATTTGGGTGGATACACCACCCAAAGACTCCAAACACTACAAAACAATGCTCTTAGAGCTGCATTAGGCATAAAGAAGAGGGAGCATATCTCCTCTATTAGGCGGCAACGCAAATGGCTATCCACGGACAATAAAATCCACCTAAAATGATCTCCTTGACCCATAAGGCCCTAAATAATGCTGCTCCTAGTTACTTGACGGACAAAATAAAAAGAAAAACATCTATTAGACCCATGAGACTCACCAACTCCAATTGCCTGGTAGTACCCAGATTTAGACTTGCTAAAATCGGTGGCGCAAGCTTTCCTGTGAGAGCTGCCAACTTGTGGAACACTTTGCCACCCAACCTAAGAGTAGACCAACCCTTCCCACACTTCAGAAGGAGCTTCATCAAACACATTAACGCTAACAACGACTAGACACCTGTAATGAACCTTCACAAGTGTAGCCCTACTTAATGTACTCATATGTGTGTAACCCTATGTTTATAACTGCTAACTCTGTATATTGCCAACTGTACATTCATGTAAATACTGCAACCGGTAATTGGACATTCATGTAATATTGTAATATTGTAAACTTATTCATGTAACTTTGTAACATTGTAAGTCTCGCATATAATTGCTGCTGCGCCCGGTAACCTCTGGGTCTGGAGCGCATTATAAATAAATAAACAAACAAACAATTTCTCTCATCAGTAAAGGCAACTCACTTTATTGATTCAATCTGTGGAGTGACAGTGTGCAGGGGTATAGACATCCTCACGGCTAAAAGGTCAGATTGGGTGGATGAGAGCATCAATTACATTACAGGGGACTGGGTGACCCTGACATTTAGAAACCAAACTTGAGTCCAGTAAATACTATGGAAAGGCTGCAAGGGGCATCAAAAATGATAATATATAGGGTTTCTTCCATTGGGTTTTTATATAAATCTTTATGTTTATTAGGAAATAGACTGTTGCGCTCCTCATATTAGAACACCGGTCCCACAGCTGATGATCAGGGTCTGGACCAGGATCCAAAGAATAATAAGACCATCAACTATTGCAATCGATTTGTGTGCTTGTTTGGAGATGGGAAGGCCTCAACCACCATCTTAAGTACACTTAAATCTAACTCTGCATCTATAAAACTCAATTATGCCATAATAATCATAGGGGATTTCTACTTTCAGGCTTGGCATGGGGGAAGACTTGCTGCAAGATAATGATGAGGAATCGGCCCTGCATCTACCCAAACCCAGCCTGACGGATCCATTATCCTTGGGCGGGCACAGTATTTGTGGGAAATATTGCTGGGCAATTGTTTTATAGCTATTCATGGAAACACAAGCTCATCCGGTTGCGGTAATTATACTTTCGGACAATAGGAGATTTAGGAGTATCATGGAATATATACTGGTACCCATCTCGTGGTGGGCCAGTATATGTGATTTTAAGTTTCTTGTCCAGGAGTGAAAATAACCATAATCCGCTTCTGCTCCTTTGGGCCTGAGATGGGGGGCAGTTTCAACCAGGTATACGTTTCCGTTCTGATGTAACTAAGAAGGGTGCTGGGGCAGTGCACTGGACGACAGAAAGGGATGGTAGCTTAAAGAGGGTTATGGGTCTACTTAACTTAAAACATTTGACCTAATCACATTTGATCAAGTTTATTTGACCTTCTCTTCGGTCTAAAATGAGGGGATGGAACCCCTGCAGTCCACCCGACTTTCCCTCAACCTAATCTATACCCATACCCACCCACACATATATATATACATATATATATAAAATTAAATTTGACAAAAAAAAGTTCAAAACAATTCGATCAGATCAAATGTTGTAGGTCAAATGTTTTTTAGGTAATGTATGCTAACATTTAAAAGAGTAGGGTCAATGGCTTCAGTAGAATGGTGATGCTGACCTGTCTAAGCTTGCTTGCATAGCCAGAGGACATAGTTGCAGCATTTCCTCAATAATGAGGTCTTGCAATACGAATGTGAGTCCACCTTGCAATGATGAAGAGCCATTCAACAATATAAGGAAATCCTGGCTATCACAAGCATGCCAGGACATTGTGGCTCTTAAGCATCACTGTCCCGATACCAGGTTTATTAGAGAGACACAGAGAATATAAAAATGAACTGTCCAACAGAAGGAGGGAGATTTCAACAGAGAAATTGGCTATTCTATGAGAGGCAGCTGTACAATAATAACACAATTTTTGGGGAATATTGTCAAAAGAAGCTCCAATAAACTGGACTTATGCACAATTGAGGTCCCTGAGACTCTTATTTTAGAAAAACATTTGATAGATCATGTTTAGGATATCTACCTTTCTATTTCTATTTCTTTTACTATATATTTATAGAGTGCCAAAGCTCGTAGGCATCCAGGCGCTCCATAGAGCAAAGACAGAAGAATAAAC
Organism: Ambystoma mexicanum; assembly: GCF_040938575.1. Lineage (NCBI taxonomy): Eukaryota > Metazoa > Chordata > Amphibia > Caudata > Ambystomatidae > Ambystoma > Ambystoma mexicanum. The sequence continues at coordinate 1,041,487,265 of NC_090934.1, read as the reverse complement.
AAAAATAATACAGACAAACAGCCAAGTATCTCCCTAGGCAATCTGGTTTTCAAGAGTTTTCCAAATGTAAAATGATGTTCTTCCTTCCGTAGAGACTCTGCGGGCTCATTCCAAACCTGTGCAATCAGAATGGGAAATGACCAACCATTCCCCCAGGTTCTCTTGAACCGATGGACGCTTAAACTGCGAGCATCAGATGATCTCAGGCTTCTGCCTGGTTTATAAAACTTCAGTTTCTCCTTTAGGTAGTATGGTGCAATCACAAATAAGCATTTATTGCCAAGCATGAGTATCTTAAATTGAACTCTGGCTACCACAGGGAGCCAATGAATCTCCCTGCCGGCCTTAGATACTGGCTCCCTGCGTGCAATATTGCACACTATGTGTACTGCATCATTTTGAAGCTTCCGAAGCTCATTCATACATTCCTTGCTTGCTCCCCCATGCAGAGAATTACAATAGTCGAGCTGCGGTAGGATGATATCTCGGAGCAGCTTTTCGTGGTTATTCTTCGAGACCATCGGGTAAATCTGTCTCAGGATTAATAAATAATAATTTGAGTTCTTGACTATGTAGTTCACGTGGGCGTCTGCGTTAAGAGTGTCCTCCATAAATGTACCAAGGAATTTAGCCTTACTGGCGACATGTAGATGGGCTCCATCAATGCAGAAGCTCACGTATTCCTGTCCCAGGCCATTACAGGCATGCTTCGACCCATACACCATGAGCCTCAGTTATACTAGCATTTAACTACAGCCGGTTAGAGGACAACCAGCTTTTAATGAGCATATACACTTCATTTTACTTTTCTTGATCAGCTGCTTAATCCTCACTGAGTTTGATGGAGAGCTGGAAGTCATCTGCATAATTCGCAAAGAATACCCCCAGCCTCTCTATTTGCCCCCCAAGAGGTTGGATATAAATATTAAAAAGAGGTGGGGATAGACAGGCCCCTTGTGGGACGCCACACAGAATGGGCTCAGAGTCGGAGTAAGCATCGCCCCAATGGATCCTACAGTTTCAGCCACAGAGGAATGATCCCATCCATGTCGCACCTTCTCTAGAGAAACCACCAATATCAATCAACCTCTGCAACAGCCTTTTAGGGTCAAGGAGGTCAAAAGCTGCTGATAGGTCTAAAAGAATCAGCAGTCCAGAGCCACTCCTTTCCAAGGCTGAAAGCATATGTGAAGGACACGTCAGGCATTTCTGAAGGATACTTCACTTCTTTCATGGAACATTTTTGTCAAATCACTATGGAGGAGATGACTCTTGTGATGTCCAGGATAAAAGGCCAATAAATCACCAGGGATTGATGGTGTCTGAAAAAAAGAAATGTCACTGTCAGCCTAACCTATGAGTGCCAGTCCTGGCTCAAGTTTTAACACACTAATCACTTTAAATGTGGTGCTCTGGTAGCAGGAAAACTTGGCATAATTGTCTCAATTTTTAAGAATGGAAATAGAGCTTACCTCTCAGCTGACTTCCGTGGTAACTTTACTGGACAGTTCATCTTAGCTCTTCCTGGGTATCCTGCTAAGGAGACTGGAGGAATGGACATAGGAAGGACATATTTTGAATGATACCAAGCTAGTTTTCAGATCTGGGACAGGCACTACTTCATCAGACACTGAATGTGTGCTCAATTCTGGCTAAACATCTGCAAATCTTTGGGTGTCCTGTTTGCGTGGCCTTTATGGACCTGAACTCTGCCGTTGACCATGTAGACAGAAACTCCTTGTGGGCAACCCTAAATGATCTGGCTGTGCCTAGAGCCCTTTTAGAGATGCTATACTGATGGCCTTCCAAAATGATTCAAGGGTACAAGTTTGGTTTGGGGCAGAGGCAAATAAAGCAAGGATACTTCTGTGGGTAAGGGAATACAGCAGGAGTGTGTAGGTCCCCTTCCTTTTAATCTTTATATTAACTAATTAGAAGAGTGTTTTTCAGCCACAAATGTCGATGTTCCACAGTACGGAAGTAGGAGGTTGTCAGTTTTGAGCAATGCGGTCGATGCTGTGCTCCTGGCAACAACACCCAAATCACTTCAGGTATTGGTCGACAAATAAAATGGATGCATGTAAGCTAAGGGCCTACAAGTAAATCACAGGACATCTTTTACTATGTTCGTTACAGGAAAAAGAAAGATCCATCAGAGAATTTGTTTGAATGGTCAATGACTTAAGGACTGATCATTTTGACTATCCTGGTCTCAGATTTCATGAAATGAAATGATATTTTATTTATATAGCAACTATACACAATGTGTTTCAAAGCACTTTAAGGCAAGAGAGGGAACAAGGAAGGGAAAATACAATTACACTCTTACAGGTCATGAACAGTAAGAATGTGAAATTAACTATCGTACTCGGCCTGACGACATTTCAGATAGTGCAAGAGCTAAGACATAAGATAAGGAAGAGAGGGGGAGAGTGGGAAGGAAATGGAAACAGACAGGTGACTACCGTACTAGGCCTGACAACATTTCTGGTAGAGCTGGAGAAAAACAAAAGGTGAGCGAGAGGGGTGCAGAAAGGGAGGCGAGGAACAAAACAAGGGACTATCATACTAGGCCTGATGGCCTTTCAAATAGTGCTGGAGGGAGAAGGGGGGACAATTGCGGGGAAGGGGGAGGAGACAGACAAGGTTGAAATCATACTTGGTCTAGGCACAATTCTGATAGAGTAAGTGCATAGAAGAAAGTAAGCGGATGAGGGGAGGAGATAGGAAAAGGGATAAAGGGAGAGGAGCAGAGAACAGAGAGTAAGCAGTCAAAAAGAGTGGAGAAGCAAGAGTGGAGAGCAAATACATAACAAATGTACCTGGACTAATCAAGTAGCTAAATCAGCTTTAAAGCTGCATCAGGTTTCTGGTGGCATTTTTAGATTTGCTAATAGTATTCAGCATTATTCAGCCGAATTGCCATCTTTATACAGAGGCAAAGCAATCCCAGCAGGGATGCACAGGAGAGAAATCCTGGGATATTGCAATGTGGATAGTCTACAGTTAGCTGAAAATTAATTTCTGACCATGGTTCTATCGGTTCCCCAGTCTACCTCATTGATTATTGCACATATAGAGACTGACTAAACTTATTTAGCAGACATTGTGCACTCTAGACCAATCTTATTTTGCTATATCTTATGGACACAAAATGCAGAGAACTTGACTAAGGTCCTACTTATATACTTGCTGTCACTCACTAGTTGAAGTTAAGTTGGTCGGTTGGTTTTCATTAGATCTCTCCTGCTCAAGCTTGGTCTTGGAGTCTGTTTTAAAACCACTAACCTCATCATCTAAATGATCCCAACAGACTCTGAATTTGAAGATCACCCAGATTGTTGCCAATAATTGGGAAACAGATATCTCCACTCGGTCTCACATCAGAATATATCTGCCTTTGACTGCTACAAAGGCAATGCCCAAGTATCTGACTCTTGTGACAAAGCGACAGCACAGAATTGTTTGTACTAGCGCAAGGCTTAATGTGTTGCCGCGGGCACAACGTATGAGCAGTTGGAACGTGGGCACTGCTGTATGCTGCACCTGTGGGGCAGAAGAGAATTTAGAGCACTTTGGAATCTTCTGCCCAAATTACTCAGATATCAGGACAGCGTGGTTACTGGGCATCTTAAGGGACAGCGGTATAAGGCATTACAGACCAGCACTCACATTCTAATTAGCCTGTACAGAGGTGATGGTGTCTTACACTGGCCAGTTATTTGACCAGGACATGGAAAAGAAGAAGCAATTTACTCAGTGCTGCTACTTAATTTAAAGCTTATCTCCTTGGGTGGGCTAAAACATTGCATATGTTTTGCACTCCTTTGATCTCTGGTAGATTATTTGCCTGATATTTTTGTGATCCAACACAGAGTTCTACATTTCTGGGGTTATTAATTGCACTGTCTGCACTTTATTTGGTTACAGCAACACCAAGATGCCCCTGGTGGTCAGGTTTTTATTTGTACTGTCCGCACTTTATCTAGTCTTGGCCAATGCAAACATTATTTCATGATCAAATCTATCATGATACTGTGACTAATTTTTGCATTTTAAACGTTGTTGATGGATTATAACTGTATTTAGTGGATTTGTTTAGTTGTGCATAATTGCTGTGATAAATTTGTATAGAATTTGTTTAATTTATATGAATTTATTGCAATTAGTTGATCGCAAAGTTTCCAAATGTATTTCAAATACCAAGAGGAACTTTTTTTCATGAACATGTGTGCCAAAATAATGTCAATCAATCAACTGACTGGGAGCCCATTTCCTAAATGATTCTGTAAATAGTCAGGTCTTTGCTCTTGGTAGGGAGAAGCTTGCTCAATTTCAGATGTTGGTTATGTAGGATAGGAGGGCCAGGGGGCTGTTCTGTACCAACGTTTTTAAACTTAAGACAAAGGAGTGCCTGGAACCTTATTTGGATGTATTATTCAAAGAAAAATAGAGTTGCCCATTCTCAAAATGTAGATTTGGACAACTGTGAATGAGAGATATTTTAGGCAAATGGTGTGGTCTCCCTGAAAGAGGTTTATTCCCACTTCCCAATGAAGTAGGTTGTGTCTGTGCTCACAATAACCCCTTTTGTACAGAGGTTCATTGTGCCAGTATTTGAAGCCTGTTTTTGAAGCACATTTTAAGAAGAGAGAAGTCTGGAGAAGAAGTGAGAAAATGAGGTTAGCTTGATCCCCATCAGTATAACTACTGAAAGATACTGATCATGGAAATGAAAACCAGCGGGTGCATTGTAGGATAAAAGGTGTGTTGGACATGAGGGTATTTTGTAGCCCTTTTATAAGAGTGTAAAATTGGGCAAGGGTGATGGGCTATGGCTCGTCCATTGCTTCATTTTGTTAATTTTACTATTTCTGCTTTTAATTATCTTTCCTTGCATTTTTTCCTTTAAAGACTTTATCATTTTAACAATGCATAAGGTTAAGAGAAAGTACAAAACAAAACACAACAAGTGGGGTTCATGAGAGCTATTAAGAAAGGGGGTGTATCGCGGCAACGCAAATATGCAGCAGCAGATGTAGGGCAGTAGATCAGAGGCAATGAAGGCTGGATCAAGAAAGTCATACATAAGTGTGAACATATTGATCAGAAATCATATCAAAGACACATCTCAACAATGGTGGCTTAACAGCCTGAGTGGGAAAGCTCTCATGAATTGGAAGCCAGGTCTCAACCTACTATTCCTGGACCCTAGAGAAATAGCACAAACATGTTCTCCCGCAGCTATTTCCCAAACCTTGGAAAAGCAAGCAATGACCTGTGGGCCCTCCACTGCCTTCAAACCTTTGGCCAGAACAATATGAACAGTCAGCAACAAGTGAGTAATTAGCAGGGCCCCCTCATGGGACGAACTGATTCTACTGGCACACATCGAAGAATCATCAGGTGGACAATAGGTAATGAGGAACCAGTTATATACTTTATCAAGCCAGCACCTCCTTCCAGAATCACTGGGCCTTTCCACAGGTCCACAAGAGGTGCAGAAAGTCACCACTCTGACCACAATCCCGCCAGTAGAAAGAGGAAATAGAAGGATTAATTTTGTTAGGACAGGTTGGATACACCAGTAAAATATTGTGTATGCGTTCTACTTGTTTGTCACACATCAGGGCACAGTTGTGACCCTACCCATATTTTACCCCAGTTATCGTCCGTGATGGAGTAATCCAGGTCTCCCTCCCACTGCAGCATAGAGGGGAGCTTGGTAGCTGACTCTGATCTGCCCAAGAGTCTGTACAACCTAGTGTCTTTGTTTTTGGGGGGCCTTAGCTGCCCCCCTTTGCCTAGTCCCTTGGGTTCATCTTTGACAGACACCTCTTACTCAAACAGCACATAGCAAGGAAGAAACCAACTTTCTCTCCTGTTGGAAATCTTCCCAGAAACAACTTCAGATCCACTGATCAAGCCTTGGTCTCTCCCACCTGGATGGTGGTGTGCCCTTTTGGAAGGCCTTCCGGCGACTACATTGGCAGCCCTGGAATGTGTCCCATGTGCCGCAGCAAGGCTCATGCAAGGACTCAACCACATCATAGCGACCCTCATCTCACTGCATTGGCTCCCACTGTAAGCTTGTATCATCGTCATATCATGCTGCATCATCTATAGGCTGTCATCCTTAAGTCCCCAAGCTTCCTCACTGAGAAAGTCAGCATCTCCATAGGCAAGCGATCCACCAGAACTAAGGAAACATGCAGACTTGAATTTCGACAATGAAGGAAAAAAAAAGAACCAGAAGACTGACCTTCTTTGCCTATTCTCCAAGACTATGAAACCTGCTCCATGTCAACATAAGACTTGCCCCATCACTTCTACAGGTCAGGAAAGAGCTCCAGACCTTCCTATTCAAAGAATGGCTCCTCCTTAGCACCTAGGTACATGCACCCTGCACTCTACACCCTACCTGAGGCTCTGTGATCTGCTCCACATTGTCTTCTGCTAATGCTGCAAATTGCCCACCCTCCCTTCTTCGCTCCATGCTCATTTCTTCTCTGCTTCCCTCACTGTGTTCTTCCCCCTATGAATGAAAAACACTCTGCTGCTTCCTGAAGCTTGATCCACACTCAATAAATACCATAATAATATAATAATAATAATAATAATAATAATAATAATAATAATAATAATAATAATAATAATAGATGGATGCTGCCGTAGGAATTTATTATAAACCCACAGATGGACAGGACAATCCATTTTAGGTCAAATCATCAGAGAAAAGACTGTAGACCACGAACTAATGTTTCTGAAAAATGTACTTTTCTCCTTTCTCCTAAAGTAACATACGCTCTACCATTCATCCATTCATGCGAGTGAAGAGACACGTAGGTTTCAATGAAGAGAGAAATTAAACTAAAATTATATAAGGTTAATACTGGCTTCTGATAGTAGGGGTCTGATTTACAAAAGCTTTTTTCAATGGGAAATTCCCATTGAATAATGCTTTGTAAATCAGGCACTATGTGATGGTTAAGGGATATCACATCAAATCAATCTTGAAATACATTAGACAGACTTGACTTCATTCGAACAAAGATAAATAAGCAGCTTGATGTAGTCAGAGATGATTATAATTTGATTGGGTTGTATTTCAATTCAGCAGACACTTTTTTTTTTTTTAATAAAATGATTTGTTTAGAAATTTTACAACAAAAAAAACGTGTATGCTCTTCAAAACATAATAGACAGATTTGTATCTGAAAAAAGTACTTCACGTGTACAAATGAAGAAAACATTCTGATGTAATTAAACAAATCAACATTTCACTTTCCATGACATTCTGATATTGATTTCAGTTCAAGAATTACTCGGAAATCAAAACTTTGGTATGAGTACTAAAAAATCCCTCCCTACAGCTAGCAATGCATTTAGTCATTTCTTCACGCAAGAACTCTATGATCATTCCAAAATAACATTGTTATTTCAATCTGTTACAAGATTGCTACTGCAATGCAGTAGTATACGGATGAGAAGTAGCTGAACCGCCTGCTCAGCCCACACACTACTACAAACCAACCATGATCCCAATCACAAAGGTAAAACAGGCACAGTGAAGAGACATATCTCATTTTCCTTTTGTGGTCATATGGCCGATGGCAGGTTATAATCTAAAAAGGGGTGTGAATGTGAGGACCATGGCAACCCAAAAAACAATAGCCCTTGACTCCAAAATAAATGAGTTAAAGAACAATTCTAGGTTCTATAAGCATGTATACACTTTAATTAAACACACCAATATGCAAAATGATAGACTATAAAAGCACTGGCAAAAATCCACCGCTAAGGAAAGAACATAGAAGATGCCAAAGGTAAAGATGAAAGCAATCTGGGTAATGTATCAGGAGTGAAGATGAAGAAATTGCAAGAATGTCACTTTTGAAAGGATATATCTTTGTGAAAAGGGTGCAAAGAGGTGAGTTGACAGTCTTTAGGGTCACTAAAAGGTGCTGGACCTCGCTAAAGCACCTTAGTCTCTTGTTGGTGGTTTTTACAGCATCAAGCGGTGCGTCTCAGTGCTGTGTGTGTGGGTCCAAACACCGTTCAAATGTGGCAAGTCACCAAGATCAAGGTGGCGAGTCAGCATTGACTTTGCCTTGGAACAGCTGCCTTCACCTCACAAGAGGAAGATTTCGGAAAGGACTTCTCTGTCAACAGAGTCCCAACAAATTATTCTGGTCTTGAGTCTCAAAAGGAATCATGGTCAAAGAAAGGGTTGGAGGCCCATTACTTATAAAGGCAAAAGTGCCCAGAGGACTGGACAACAGCAAGCCTGCTGTAAGAGATACAATCCATGTTGCTCTGAGAAGTGACCCATGTGCTCTTGCATCATACCCAGGATGCTTTGTTGTGTAGGAAATAGAGGGGACAGGAAGTAGAGCAAGCCCCAAAGAAATCCAAGATACAAAATCCTCTCATTCTCTTTTGGCTATTCTAGGCCTGCTATATACAGAAGCCTGCAACTTCCAAGGGCCTCTGGCATGCAACACCCTGGTATGCGGCGCCCCGTTTGTTAGAAGTGCACCTCTTTGAGGCATGGAATAAAGGCGTGAGGCATCACCCACCTCCCAGAAGCTAAGACAAAACAGAAACTAACAGGTGCCCTGCTTATATTCTTGCTTGCTGAAGCCACAATAGGCAGTCTGGCCAGAATCCACATATTCTCTCCATAGCTGGCCTAAGCTTACTGGGTACACTTGGTTAGGATACAAATTTGATTTGACTACTTGTGTGCACTATCAGTCACAATACCAAAACCAGGTATGGCATATTGTTCTAGATCACTCTATCACCAGACAGAGAGATTCACAATTGTATTTGTATTTTTATTTATTTGCATTTTTAAAGCGCTCAAACAGCCCGGGGGCATCGAGGCGCTATTCCAGGAATATGTCTTAGTTGTGTATTTATAATGCGCTTAATACCCAGAGGTTTCTAAGAGTGGACCTTGGGTTGCTTTGTGTCGTCTTGTTTCCAAGGCGAGCACATTGCTGCTGAGCTATCCTCCCAGGACAATGATCATGTTTTCGAATCCGAGGTGCAACAGTTAAAAGCAATCTCTGTCTGAGTACTGTGCCCCAGCAGCTGTCAGTTAGACAGAGCACCATGGAGCTCTGACCCGGCTCTGTGCCACAGAAGAGCAGGTGCTGATCAGGAGTCTGATTCAGTAGGGCACGTCTGTGTACTATACATTTGGTACTGAGCTTTATAAAAGGGACATCATTGCATTATTTAATAACAATGAAACATTCAAAGCTTCAGCATCCTCACCAGATTGGTATCCCTCAAACAGTCATCTTAAAATGTAGACCCCAAATTAAAATATGTTCTAGCAGGAAGCCGAACATATTGAATCAAGCATCCCAATCAGATCAGGCTAAGGAAGTCAGTGGGATTGCCGACCCCACCTAAAAGCATGAGCCTTTAACAAGTAATATGGCATTAGTAATTCATCTGGTGTAATATTCACCCCTCCCTTGCAAATCAAAATTCAAGTGGCATAAGACAACAGGGATAGAGTGCTGCAATGATTATAAATGAGTTGCAAATATAGGCAGCAAGCCAGAGTTGCAGAAAGCTCGACTGGCAGAATGAGTTACACTGCATGCTATTCCCTGCATTCATCATGCCTGTCCTGCTGTAAGTGCTGGAATCATGCTGCATCTTTTAATTAGGCGATGCACTGAAAGTGTCAATTGGATATAGAACCGTGTGCACTATTTATAAATGGATGACACTGCTGCATATCTCCCGAGTTCTGCTCTGCTCTGATGATAGTCCGCCATCGTGGTTGCTAGTGGGCTGCCATAACAGTTGCCCGAGCCGCTGAGTATAGCATGGCACATACCAACACTGTTCTGTGAGGGTAAGCAGGGGGTTGCCCTCCCTCCCTCCCTCCCACTAAATCAGAATCGAATCATTCTGCATGGATGCCCCCTAACTTTGGGAGGGAATCAGTGTGGACCGCCTGTGCCCGTCGCTTCTTTAAGTCAAAGTTTCCCAATTCGAGGAGAGAAGCTATTGCTCCCCATTGTTTCCTGCACATCACTCAGGTACACGCATTCACATCCATAGTACATTTTAATGGGACTTGGGAACACGCCTAAAAGAGACCATCGTAGTTTCTGAAGGAAATTGCACAGACAAAACTCTAAGTGGTGTGAAGTCCGTTTGTGCCTCATGGGAAATGTCTCCAGTAGTAGCTTTTCGGGACTGCATTAGTGAGGCTCCCTACATTTTCGCCTTCTCCCTTCAATAATTCACCAATTAGATCTGTCGCTTAATCTGACTTTGATAGCTGGAACTGTATCTTTCCTGTTCTTTATGAATGCCAAATACTTAAAAAAAAAACACAATTGCTTTGCTTTTCTATGGGTTTGTCCAGTCAGTGTTCCTGTTTCTGTAAAACGGATACTATGGCCTTTAAATCCCACTCCATTTTCTTCTGAATTGAATCCAATCGGGACACTCCTGGGGATCCCGAGAAATGTCACCTTTTCCAGCTCGATGTCTGAAATATTAAGCATCAACGGCTTTCATCCAGAATAAAGGGCGCACTGCTTATAAAATAAATAGTTTTTTTTCACTGAGTTTCGCTTTTTGGTTCTTTATGGATCAAATACATTTTCTTTTGTTTTCTTTAACCCTTTAACTGCCAGGCTATTATGCAAGTCTATCCAAAAAGGACGAGCATACTCGTCCCTGGCACTACTCTGCTGCCCCGGGGAGGATAGCTCAGCGGCGACGTGGTCGCCTTGGAAGCAAGACGACATGAGCAACACGGGTTCAATCCTGGGTCCGCGCTTAGAAACCTCTAAGTTTTTAAGCGCGTTATAAATACGCAACTAAGACAAAAAACAATTATGCAACTAAAAAACAAACAATTCCTGTAACAGCGCCTCGATGCTTTAAAAATGCAAAATAAATACAAAAATAAAAAGAACAATGAACCCAACCGGTTTTATGTATGTATGCCCTTAACTGAGGCATGCAGACATTCAGTTCAACATAGATCGCTCTTGATGCAGGAACGATGCCCTCTCATGCCATGGTCACACATATGAAAAAGGCGAGGCAGGGTCGGTTATGCGCTAGCTTTTCCTCATCTTGTTCAAAACATGATCATCGCTAACGGGACTGGCATTTAGTTTGCCACCAGGTCCGCCACTGCCTGCAACACATGCTATAGTGTAACATGTACTTGTGAAATACGTTTGGGAGAGTCCAGCTCTGCCCTCTGGGGTTATATGCATGCCTGAGTGCAACAGCTGATCATTCCATTTCTCCCAGACGCATCTTATCCATGAAAAATCCCGTTCCCCCGGGCAACTGTGATCTGAGCACCCATGCTATGAAGCAATCATATTACCGTGTTTTACCGCTGGCCCACAGCAGTTTGAAGCATGTTCGCCGAGAGATTATAATTCTGTTTTCTGTAGTATTGTTTATCAATGGCAGAGATAAATGAACTATGGGTTTGGCAATCTGCCTTCCAAATGCGGTGTCCTGTTCATTGATCAACAGGAATCTCTTTGTGGTCATTTAATACAAAGCTATTGGAATGACATAAAAACAAAAGATGAGTGTTTAAGGGTTAAGGGGTAAAAAAGGGATGGTGAGGGTTTCAGGGAGGGGTAGTAAAGAGGTGGAAGGGTGAGCATTTCGGGGGGTAAAAAATCAAAAGACGATGCAACATTTCGAAGGAATTACTTTGTCGTAAATTACAATGAAGTAATTCTTGTCAATGAAATGACATGGAACCCCAAACGCCGCCTTAGCTAAAAATGTCAGATTCCTGCAATTGCTCACATCAGACGTGTGTCTTCTAAAAGGGTGTTTGTGAATGATAGCATACACATCACCGTACAGCAGGGGCGTTGCTAGGGGGGGGCTAAGGGAGCTATAGCCCCTGATCTTTTGGTTGTAGCCCCGGATAGAATCTCAGGAGCTACAGCCAAAAGACTAGCTAGCCCCCAGTCCCAACAGTTCCAACATCAGCTTAGCCCCGGGTCTTTTCCAGACCTAGCAACTCCCCTGCCGTACACAAGAGATGCCCCGTCCGCTTTTAGATATGAATTGGAACGTTGCGTGGTACCGTCATCATGGGATGTAAACTCCTACATTATTCATCGAGATTAAGCACAAGCTTCCATTTGCGAGAGACCTTCCAGGCAAAGTAGTCTCATCAAGGCAACCCTGCCATGCATCTTTCAAATGTGTACATTCATATCATCTTTATTAACATCATCATTTAGTTATAGTGCTTTACATTTGAAAGCCTGTGGCTGAACACATGGTACACATTTGATGTCATTACTACAATTTCTTGTTACCAAGGCAACACCATCACATGCAGCCATGGCTTTTAAGGGCCGTAGCTCACAATAAAAAAAAAAAAAAAAAATCAATACATTGTCAAGAGATGACGGATTACTGAACAGGAAAAGGTAGCATTGCCCTGATGTGTAAAAAATAAAAAAATAAATTATATATATATATATATATATATATATATATATATATATATATATATATATATATATATATATATATATATATATTTAAAAAAAAACCATTACCCGATCCGTGATGGAAACGGGATAAGGTTAGCGGAATGCACTCCCAAAAACAAAGAGAAATCCAAAATGACCCTCTATACAGAGGCAAAGAAACCAAAGTTCGTCCAGACTGACATGCCTTTATTTTAAAGTCAGCATGGATAAGAAAAAAGCACAGAATACAACGCGTTTCACGGTAAACAAACCGCTTGGTCACGTATATATTGTTAAACTGCACTGTATTTGTGTTACCCATGATCTTTAATTATTGATGAACAGATGTTGCCTTGCAGGATAATTGCCAATTACATTAGAATGAGAATGATCAAGCAATACACATTTGGGATTTTGCAAAGGTTTTACCCATAATGCAGTTAAACCTATACATCGCCAAAATCACAACCCTGACTAAGGTCATACTTTAAAGGGGCATTGTGTGGTCTAGTCATCAGTGTGAGCTTATGTACTGTTTGGGAACAAATACTTTTTGTATTAGGTGCAATGAAAAAATAACTTGCATAATAAGATTGACCCTTTATTTCTGGGTCTAATTTGATCAAGATCTGGAGCTACAGATATGATGTTGATTTCTACATCACAAAACATACAATAATAATGACTCAAGGTTGAACTTTATGGGGTGGTGACTGGAGCGGCGTGGAAGACATGACAATTGGAAATACGGCATGTGGCAGACAATACAACCCTAAGCACATTATTGAGGCTCTCAGACCCTTTCCATGTTGTACATTTTGGAGGGATGAGCAGTTATCTTATTTGGTATTGGCATCCTGCATCCCCAGACATTGGTTGCCAACATGGATGCCCTTCAATAGGAAAGATTTTATTGAACAGCTGCCTTTGGTTTTTTGCTTCTTAGCCCCATATGCTCATCTCAAGTGTTTCATTCTTGAAGAATGTTGTTTCAATGTTGAGATGTTTACATGGATAGAACCTTGGCATTTGTTTTGGCTGAGGAAGACACAAACATCTTGGTGGATCTCTTTTGGATGAAACAGTCCATAAGATATTTGGCACATGTTGCCAAACTGCCCTATTGGTTTTGATTTTGAAACTGTCGCCTTTTGAGTATTAGAGTACCTTGATGAATTCCCCTGGCTTGTTCTTGTGACTGTCAAGGAAATGACTCAGAGGGCCGGGAGGCAACTTGAGCCAATTTATATCGAGCATGGTGTGGCAGGTGGACGATTCTCTGGTCACGCTCCCTTGATCCGCTACACAGGGCATAGGATAATCACAGTAGTCCATTGCTGGGGGCTTCAACTCTCTGCAGTCTGTGATCCAGTTAGGGTTTTTACAAAGTTGATTATTTGTTTCAGACCACACAAATAAACTGCCAGTAGTTACTGGTATGCAGCAACTTCCACCGACTATGGTCAAATGTCCACCACGAGCACCTGTGCTCGGCTTCACAATGATGTGTGAAATGGGCCTGCATGGGCGCACGTGCAAAAAAAGGCTCTACACCTCCTTGCTTCTTCCTTCCTGGTTCAATGTGACTGATCTCTATTCCTGTGACTGTTTTAGTGGGAAATTGATACTTTCTCTGATTTTATGAATCAGTACCTGCTTTTGTACTTCATCACACCACAACTAAACCTGTAATTCCGTGTTAAATACTTGACCCTTCCCAAACCCCCAAAGGGTCATCTTTCCTCCCTTCTTAATGTTAGCACCCATGCATCACTCACCCTGCTCTGCTCTCCACTGTGCTTTTCCTTTGCTTTGTAAGGTAGTCCCAAAACCAAAATCATATAAAACAAGTCCAATGAGCCAATAAAGTTCACGAGATGCAAGAAAACCAAAATAATCCAATAATCATTCAAAGTTACATCATTGAATGGCTGCTTATAAATCTACAGCATAAGCCTGAATTTGGGTTTGACTCATATTTGGATATGATTAGTTCATGATATGCCTGGTCCATAAACATACCGTCTGGCCTTAAAATCCTAAAAGTGACATCTTTCACACAAACCTGGTGAGGGTTGATGGGCAAAGCATGGTGGGTTTGTGGGGTAAGAAAAGAATCCAGCATCCATTTTTTGTTTTTCTGTGAGATTTACAAGGGCAATCACAACAAATATTTCTCGCCACTTAGACTGGCTATAATCTGCCATGTCGATGATGCCCTAGTTTACTGCAAGGTTACCAGTAATCTGATAATGGTTGACGTTGTACCTAAATACATCCATAGGGCATGGTTAACGAGGAGTAACATGGGTGATGCAATGACACTGCCCCAATTAGAACATAATGATACACTGGTTTTGAATTCTGTCTCACCCTATTGTTATGTTCTGCTTCTTCCTTTATTGACCAATAATTTTGTGCAGCGTGGACAGTGAGGCAAACAAAAAAGGAATACCTCATCTGGTTCTCATGGCACCCAAAGGTTGGCACCATCTGACCATTCTCACCTTTGGGACAGTTAATAATGTGACTTCTCGATGGAAACAGGGTACACCTCTTTTTACATCTCCTTCTTTTCCCATATTGAACCACATGACTTAATTGGGCATCCGTCTTAGCTTCTTCGTTTGGGACCATGGGTAAATTTGAGCTGTGCAACAATGTGTGAGTTGGTGTGAATGGCCTTAACCTGTGTAAACACATCTGGTTCAATGCATATCAATACTTTTGATATATTCCCTACTGTATTCCCTGCATTGACCAATCATCTCCTTGCTTCTGTGATTGTGAATATCTATTTCCTTATATTATTAGATGAAATGCTCATGTTTTCTTGGTATTCATGTTTCTACTCCAAGTGGATGTTTTCTGACAGGGTGCAGTATTTGTCTTCTGATGGACTGACTTTGTCTTGTCCATGCTCCTGCACATAACCTTGTTCTCAACAAGCTGTGAACTTTGTTTTGTTAGTTTTTAATGCAATGAGTAAGAACATTATGTGTTAAAAAAAAAAGATTCACTTCTCAGGGCTTGGGCATCTGTTGCACTCCCTGCTCCTAGCCAATCCCTGTGTGGCTTTTCACCTCTTCCCTCATGTAATGTGACCTTGTTATTTGTCTTGTCTGAGACAGAACAGAATGAGCTGCATTTAATTGTTGAAATGTGAAAATGTATTTGCGGCCTAGTTTTCTAATAAATATGAAGGACTTTTCCTGTGAATGCATTCTCAGCACAAAACTTCATCTGCTTCATGTTGCTTTGCCATTATGTATTTCTATATGTTCCCTAAGGTTTGTCTGACTGTCGCCTAATACATTTGTCTAGCTATTATTTCCACTCTAAAGATTTGTCATGTGTTGTTCTTCTATTACACTAATAGTACACTACACTATGTACAATATTTTCACTGTTTCCACTGTTCCACTATATGTTAGTTGCTTCCTCTGTTACTGTACACAATTTACACTCTCAATGTCAGATTCTTTTAGATGTCTGATGTATATTTGTTCATTGGGTGGTCTCAGAAACTCATCTGTCTCTATGTCTGCTGCACATGAGGCCCTGTGGTTCATGTTGGCATTTTTAGAGATACTTCCATAGTTTGTACTTTCTTTATTGTTTGTAACATTGCACTTGCATCCCAACAGCTTCCTTGCCCCATTCTGTGCTCTGTTATTGCTCTTCTGCTCTGAGGTCATATCATGGATCCCTACCTCAGTTTATCCCATGGCAAATCCAAATGATACGCCCCTCTATTTTTCATTCAACGAATCAATCATACATTATTTCGGAAAATTCAAGATACCCATGAGCATAAACATAATATAAAACATCAGTTCACAAGCAGCAGATCGTAGCATAAAGACTGCTTAAAATCTCAACGACAAATGAATTTTCAAGACGGCTATTAAAAACCTTTTGACTGCACAACACCAGAGGATCATTCTATATTTAAAGGAAAATGAATGCAGGCTGACATTGGCTAAATCGATACTTCTTTGAAACCAGTATCAGGGTATGCCGGTGAAGTACAGCGCAATATCAGACTAAACAACATAAATTGTAGAAGATCCAAGGTCACATTTAAGGTGCATAGTTCCCTCTCAGGTAGACCATCCACATGCTCCTGTCACATTCGGATGTATGTTGTAATATCGAGACCCTAAAGATCGAATTACAAAATTGCAAACCCCACTTGTTTGCATTTTATAAATCGTTTTTTTTTTTTGCCCCCGCCGCGCATGTAATGTATGCAGGGCGCACCCCCGCGACTCCCGAAGCCCATTCTAACAAACTAGGAGAGCGGGGGACACCCCTGCAACCCATGCTCCCCATGCTCGGTATTTTGGGATTCAGTCTTTTTAATCAGGTCCAATGCACACTAATTTTGCATTCAGTCTTTTAGCTACGATATTTTCGTTCAATACCGTCGCATTCAATGGTTGTCATTAAGCAAACATTACTTCAAAATTGTTCAAGAGAATATATTCTTTACCCATATTAAATGTGCTTTTTTTTATTGGACAATAACTTCGTATTGAGGACATTATGACATATTTATCATCTCATCAGCCTGTTGTTTGTATGGGTATAAGCCCATTCTTTGATTGTAATTGCCTTGGACTAAGATTGGGTTTGTAAACCAGTGGCCAAGACCTGTTTGATATTGGAGAGGAATGGAATCCGATCTTCTGCTTCACTTTTCGTAGCAGACAATCAAACATTCCTTGTGGTCATCATGTCCAGGCTTCCCCGGATTTAGTATATTAAAAGCACTTGGATTTTAATACAATACTCAGCATAAGTGGCCTCAGCTCTGCATGGGGGATCAATGATTAAATTAACTGCGGAGTTTGAAGGACATACCGTAGAAATGTCATTTCAAATACAGACACCTTTTGAAGTTCTGAATATCCGCAGACACCAGCTACATAGGATAGCAACTCAAATGTCTTGGTTTGATATCTCTCAATTATTGCAAATGTTCCTTCATTTTCAGTGGGTCCACCACACTTGCATAGTCTCTTGATTTCCACTATCCCCCTTGCATGCCGCTTTCCTGACTCAAGTAAGCTGGCGGCACCTGTTGGGATTTGAAAGCACATCTACGTCATTCCGCAGGTTCAATGAAATAAAGTCTCGGCGAAAATGGCAGTTTTTAAGAAAAACGCATCAGAAAAGGCTGTTGTGTGGGCTGCGCAAACCATGTGATGGATGTCGGTGACACCCCTGCAACCCCCGGACCCATTATACAGCTCAAAGGAAGCGGGGGACACCTCTGCAACTTCCGCTCCGCTTGTGTGGTACAATGCAAACACTTTTACCAGGTCACACCACAGCCTTTTTGTCGTGATTTTTTTTGTTTTAAATGGACAGTTTTTCGGCGACCATATTACTGGATACCATTCTGCATAGGTCAAAAACTGAAGGCCTGATTCAGATAACACTTTTCTCTGGGATTGCGCCTTTATAAAATGTTTCTGTGAATCAGGCCTGACATGTTTTGTAAATTTAGCACATTTTTTTCATAGAAAAAAATGAATTCATGGTTAATATGCCATGACTGTGACCGCAGACAGAGTATAACACAAAGACTTCCTCAGTCTTTAATGGAGAGGCGAACTCCATGGACTACATGAACCCAACTTTAATGTTGGGTTGTCCTAGAGGTCACAGTCTCCTGATGGTGAAGGACTAAAAGCATACATCCACACGAGTAGAGCGAGGAAAGCATGCAATAGGTCTTCTTACATATGTGATTTTCACGCGGAATACCAATGAAGACCTGGGCACAAATCTGTGCCTTGAGTAAAAATCTAGTCGACCAACATGCTATTTTGCCAGGCTAGACATTTACAGATTAGTTTTTTTATCCTAGCTCCCCTTGACAGTTGTTCTTCCTGATAAATGTGCAGTATGGATGGACCTTGTTCGGTTAAAGCGTGCTGCAAAGTATAACATTTTTCAAATATGGCGATCTGTAGCAGACATTAATCCTTTACCAAAAGACCATTTTCATTCTTTCCCTTGTGGGTCTGACTAATAATAATACAAGGGTGTATATAGCGCTTCTTATCAGATTCCTTGCACTTCTCAGTGCTGTAATAATGAATATTGGTTATATCCCGATTAAATAGGCTCAATTCTAAACAAACAAAAACATTAAATGCTGCTCCAGCCCTTCCAGGATTCAAACTTGTGAAGTGCAGGCTCATTTCATGTCAGAGGCGTGTGCTGAACATGCCAGCCAGCCACGCGTAACAAAAAATAATGATGGGAAGAGGGAATTTCTCCTGGCAAGGATGTGTATTTTGGCACCATCAGAATCAGACATTTCCCCACATGCAAAATAATTTTCCCGATCTGATGAGCATTGAATCCCCTGCCCTCTTGCTACTCCACTCTTTTTGGCTGCTTACTCTCTATTCTCCCCTCCTCTCCCTTTCTCCCTTTTCATATCTCCTCCCCTCCCCCCCTTACTTTCTTCTATGCAGTTACTGTATCAGAATTGTCCCTGGACCTAGTATGATAGGAACCTCATCTGTCTCTTCCCCCCTCCGCTTAGTTGTCCCCCCACCAACTCCACCAATATCCGAAAGGTTTTCAGGCCTAGTACGATAGTTGCATGTTTTGTTCCTCTCCTCCCTTCTGTAGGGTGTCCTGACCCACGTTTAAGCTACCCTGCTACAACATTTGGTGCTGTGGGCTTAGGAAATTCAAGATGGCGGAAAACCCACATGTGCGCCGAAATCCAGGAAAGCTGCGCAGTTGTGCGCACACCAAAATGGTTACCTAACTTGCCACCCACCAGGGTAAAGAAAGGTCTTTGTTAACAAAATCCACTTTTACTGATGTCAAAAAGTTGCTGAAATCGTGACTCATTGGACCACTTTAAAGATTCAACCCTTTTTGTGGGGTTCCACATAACCATCTTACTGTAAGGAGCCCCATCAAAACAATGTTAAGCAAGGATTTACTACCATGTAAGAACCATTCCTGTTTAGAATGCATTAATCCAAGAAAATCCCAAAAATGGGTGCAGTACCAGTACTCACCACTATCCAAAAGCCGGCGTTTTAAAACCCACTGTGTGTTTTTCTGAAGGCAAGCAAAATGCCTATTTCAAACCTTGCAACATGTGCAAAATATTCACTGAACACCAGCAGACATTTGGCAGAATGGAGTTTTGTGTGCCTACAAAATCTGGGAAATGAAGAGCCCAAAAACAATGCTTATAACAAAAATGCTATGGAGTCAGCAGCTTAAGCCTAACTGCAACTGGATTTAAAACCACCAAAATCGAAAATGTTAAATTAAATGAGTGACCTATGTTTGGTGTCACATGCCTTTGTAACTGTTGAAATGTCATAGTTTTGCACTTAGAATCAGCATTCTAGCTGCATGTGTAAAATTACAAGTTATTTTAAAAGCAACAAAAAGTTAGCTGAAGGTCTGGCTTAAGGAACTTGATTTTGCCTAGCAACGGATCCCATCAGGAGTGAAACTTGAGTCACAACTATGTTCCCAGGCCAATGTTCCTTTTGCTGCCCACACTAAGGATATGCCATCTATCTGATAATTGAATTTCCTGTGCTCTGCCAGAGAGTGAACAAAGCCCTCTCCACTCAGGCAAAGGTTTTTATTACAGACGTCGTAAAAAGTGGCTTCCTCCTGGAGAAGCTGGGAGGGGCACTGCCTGTGAGAAGCAAGCTGGCTTGGCAGAAACTGGAAAGACTGGTTTCTGTACCATGTGACCTGAAAAGACACACCCCTGCAGCAAGGATATGGTTTTATAAAAAGGGGGATAATTCATAGTGCGGACATGTGAAAATTTTATAAATGATACCATAATTCTTGTGATTTTTCTGCCCACAGTTTAAGACGTGGTAGGAACCGGTGGTATGTTCAGGGGGGTTTTAGCGGAAAAGTGGATATTACTCTAAATGTGTGCATGTTAAAAATCTGAAACTTCATCAGTTAATGTCCCTACCCCCTGCACACATGTATGTAAAGTTGGGTCCATGTCGGAAATTGAAAAAGCAGTTAAAAAGTCAATTATGTACACTCTTTGAATGCAAGCTCCGAGAATGAGCAGATTTGGACATAGACATGGCTAAATTCAGCCACACCATGTATATGTAATTTCAAACAACTGTGTAACTCTGAAGTATGGATTTTGATCATATATATATTTGGGTGCACAGATGATAAGGGAGGTTGTTTCAAGAGATCATAAAATGACATCAACCTGACTCACAGTTCAGTTTGCCAATCAAGCGGAGGAATGGAAGCCTGACCAATGACGAATGAGAGGGGCAAGTCTAGTGATGCAACACACACACCCATTCTCAAGAAACAGATAAAAGCAGAGAGTCAGGACACATAGAGACATTCAATTTCATCTGCCGCTGGAAGCCCTGCCGGAAAAATCCATACTTACCTCCATCAAACTCCAGAAAGCCAAACTAGAGACTTCAATCTATCCAGAGCAGAGACCAGACCAGAGAGAAAGCAGTGCTGTGCCTAGCAGAGACCAGACCAGAGAGAAAGCAGTGCTGTGCCTAGCAGAGACCAGACCAGAGAGAAAGCAGTGCTGTGCCTAGCCGAGACCAGACCAGGCGCTGTGAGCAGAATCCGGAAAGACCTGACCAGACTGAAGATCGTGACCAAGTCGCTTTCCTGTTCAAAATCTCTTGTGAGTACTTAGCAAAACTCAGAACACATCTCTTAGTTTAAATTCATCTAATTCAATCTATTTAACCTAAGTAGAACTGCCTCCTATCTGTCACCTGTCATTTCTAGTAAAATTTGTCATTTTGAAAAAGTGTGCGTTTAAAATTTACAAAACTAAAAACGACCTTTACTAAATTACTCATATCTCCGCAACCGTTTGGGCTAGAGACTTGCAATAACTTTCATTTGGAAGCTGAGATCCCAGGCTTTCCTAGGACCCCAAAACGGTAGAGATAGTCCTTGTGGTTCCTTTGTAATAGCGCTCGGCGCATCCGCGAATTTTGCCGCGATTTGCAATTTCTTCACATGTAAAAAAACTGCTGCTGCCTGATTTCATTTGCCAGAAATTCGTTTAACCTGCTAACTATCCCTGCATCATTGCTAGTGTGAGCCTGGACTAATATTAACTAGATACCACTCATCCTGAACCTCTAAAAGGGAATTAAGAGCGTTTCCAGCATATTTCTCATTCATTGCTAGCACCTATCAAAGCATTTGCCTGTGTTTTCAAACTTCTGTTTAAGCTTGCTGGATTGAACTGAATTACAGTTGATTGCATTTCTGAGAACTGTGTGTTTTCCTTCCATTTCCTTGCCTTGCATCAAGGGGGGGAGGGGAGTAGCCAGAGAAAAGTGATTACATTGTTTGGTTGAAATCATATTGCGTATTTTCTGTACTGCATTCATTGAATATTGCATCCACCTGAGCCTACATAAAGCATCCTCTACCACATTATACTTTTGTTCCTATTTACCAGTGTGCTACCTTATCCATTTCATGTCAACTCATTAGTGATTAAAGAAGTGTGCTAGTGCCAGATTCTCCGTTGTTAATATTTACCATATCAGATTAAGTGTGATATTCAATTGTTAATTTATTAAAAAGTGTGATATATATTTTAATTTATCAAATAAACCTTTTAAACTTGCAAAACAGAATTACTTCTTGGCTCAGTGGGGTCAGGGGGATTCCAAGAGAGGGGTGTTATACAAGGGTAGTCATCCAGAACGCATGAACTGGACCTAAAGATATATCAATAAGGGTTTTCATTCAGCATTCTAGACTAGGCGTTAACTTGGCTGTAGTGCTGAATTGAATCCTCTTACAAAGTGGGGGCTCGAGCCGAGACGTTGGGTTAGATTTACCAGTTGTGCAGCTTAATACAGTGTGCTAACTGACGGGATACATACACCCGGTCGGATCACCACGCTGCATTACGCTGTGAAGCATTCCTCAAAAGGGACACTCCAAGAAAAGTTCTGTTCTGCAAAAATAAAATACTAACTTCTGTAAGTCAGGACAGAGACCAATCTCTAGAATGACGACCTTAGTAGACATGAAAATAGCCAGAGAGCACCTCTTGCATAAGCTATTTGTGAGAGGTGAATGGACCAAACAGGGCCAGGATGTGTGGTTGCAGGCCATCACACAACAGGTCACTGAAACAGGGTCAGATATATATAGAGATCAGGGTCCCTTACATGTGGCCCTGAGTGAACTATATATGGCTCCTAAAGCCAAAGAGGAACACAATAAGATCGCCAGGATAGCAGCATACCTGTACCTATATATGGGAGACATGCAGGATAGATGTGCTGAAAGCCAAAATCTGGCAAATAGGCAACAGATGGCATTACAGAAGGTCCAATCTGATCTGGACTCTTCTGAGCAGAGGCTGCAGAGGAGCCAGGAGTCAGAAAATGACAGCAGACTGTACATTACTAAAATAAAGGAGGATATGGATGTGCTGCAAAAGGAAAAGTCAGAACAGGATACTAGATTTCTGGCCCTGCAGAAGGAGCACCAAGACAGTTTGGACTCCTTACTGCAGAGCCAGAAAAAGCTGGAGCAACAGATCAATTTCAACAGGGCATGCACAGAGCAGGTAGCCACCCTGCAAATCCAACTAGACAGAGAGAAAGAGGAGAGCAATAAACTGATCCTGAAAGACCTGGATACCCAGGCAGAGTTTGATCAGGAGCGCCAGAAAGCTGGTGCCTTCCAAAGGCAAAGGGACGACCTGGCGGCACAAATGCAGGCTCTTAGTCAGGAAAGAGACGCCTTAGGCCAGGAAGTCTGCCATTTAAAAAGGAAAATGGAAGAAAATCACCTGGCCCACCAGGGACTGGGTGACCTCCAAAAAGAAAACCAGAACTTGCTAGAGCACACCAGGAGGGTGGAGGATGCTCTAGCAAGAAAGGAGCAGGCCAATAGGGACACAGCTCAGGAGGTAACCCTCCTGCAGCAAAGACTGGCCCAGTTCTCCAGGACCAACCAGGAAGCACAGAGGGAAAATGAGGCCCTCTGTCAACACAATGATAGGCTCCAACAGCAGGTAGCGATGCAGGAGAGACTGATAGAGTCGAGTAAGGCCTTAACTGAGGAACTGAAGGCACAAATGCAGGCTCTTGCATTGCAACAGGGAGCAGGGGCGGATAGAGATGAGGTTCGCTGGGAAATGGAAACTCCGGAGCATAATCTCAGGAGCCCTAGTACCAGAGGCCCTCATACCTATCAGTCCCTGGACTCTGCCACCCCCATGTCCCCTGGCGCACATGAGCACAGGGCCGCAGGGATGGCAGATTACTATCCAGCTAAGAGTATGGGGCTCATAGGCCAGTACCACTCAGGAATGGAGGGGTGGGCATCCGGGTATGGGCACCCAAGTACAGTACAGTTCAATGGGGAACCCCAGGAGAGTAGGCCCATTAAGGGCATCCTGAAAACCTCTGCCCAGTTAGGTCAGTGGAGGGGGTACCCATCAAATCCTGGCAGCAAGGAGGAATCTGAAGACTCCTCTGAACTGCGCAGGACACAGGAGACCAGGTCCCCACATTCTGCCAGCCATTCCCAGGCTCGCAGAATCCGGGAAAACCTGGAAGAACAGACGGGAACCTCTGGGAGCAGTGCCTCTGAGTCCGAGGAAGAATGGACAAGGGTTACCCGAACCAAAAAGGCCAATAAGGCAAAAAGGGCCTTGCTTAAGGACCCCTTAAAGCAGATTAAGGCGATCAGGAGCGTCATCACGCCTTACCATAAGAACGCTAAGTATTCTGTTTGGGAGCACTTAGAGTTGTTTGAACAAATGATGGAGACTTTCCATTTGAAGGACAGCCAAAGCTGCATTCAATATGTAAAGTGGACCTTCTCCCCGGAATACTCCAGTTTCTTTGCGGGGCTGGAGGACCAAAATCATTTAAGATGGTCCACCTATAAGGCGGCCATCCTGAAACATTTTTCTGTTCACAGAAATCCTCAAGAGGCTCGCAAGGCAGCCTACAATTTGCAATGTGGGGAGGATCAGGCCCCACAAGAATTTGTGCAGGAGTTAAAGCGGGCTTTTGCACAGACCACAAGAAGGGTGCGCACGGATAGCCGTGAATTTATAAACACGTTTTTCCATGCCTTGCCCAAATATATCATGACCCAGCTCGTGAGGGATTTTCACGAGAAAAGATCTTTAGACTGGGTCATTGAACAGGCTACCCGCATCTATGAGGTGCAGAAGCCCATACAAAATAAAAGCAATGCCCAGAAAAACCCCAAAGCCAACAGCACCCCTGCTGCTGCCAAGGTGGCAGAGGTAAAGGTCACCCCCGTTTTGGATTTGGAGATGGGGGGGCCTAAAAACCTACCTGCACCTAATAATGCTAGGCCCAGAAGGTCCTCGGGCCAGTCGCAGACAGGGAGCCAGGGAGGCAGCCCCACAAATGGGGTCCCTCGCTCTCCTGACTATGTAAGTCCTCGCTACAAAGGTAACAGACCCATCCTGGGTTATGTGTGGACTCCTCCAGCCCAAGGGGGGGGATCCAGCCAAGCACCTAACCCAGGGAACTTCCCTCCAAACTTCCCACAGGAGGGCAGAAATTTACCAAACCCTGGGCAGAACTTTTTCCCCAGATATCCACCCGACTTCCAACCCCAAAATCATCCATCCTTCTTTCCTCAATTCCCTGAGCCCAGACCACTGAATCCGGGAGAGGGGAGGCCAAGGGTGGAGGGGTACCAAAATCTTCCCAACCAGGGGTACTACCAGAGGAGGGACAGCTACCCTTCCCGGGATCAGCCCAGGGGAGAAAACAGGGCCCCGTATCAGCCTGAGCGGGTTTCCCAGTTAGAGCGCCAGGTTCAAAACATGGCGCGGGATATGGGTCATATACTGAGGGCACAGCAGAACCCTCAGATCAGCATGCCGGCGCAGAACGCACCCAACTCTGGACCTGGTGCTCCAGAACAATGACGGGGGCAGCACCCCGATAACTCACCGGTTCCCAGGGAGGAGGCACAAAGGGAAGGGGGGTGTAAAGCCTTGGAGGAAGCTTCCTTCCTCACTTGTAAACAGCCCCTGGAAACCCAGGAACCGGAAACAAAATCTCTTGCCCCTGAAAGTCTGCCTCCTAAGGAGCAGAGGCGGGGTAGGAGAAACAAAAGACCCAAACAGACTCAGTTTGAGGAGGAGGTACAGATCTTCCAATTTGAGGGAGAGGGATCCTCAGAGGATCCTGGGAAAAGGATCTTCTCCTTCAGAGAGGGGGGAACTCCTCCCAAAGAAAAATGGGTCCCTAGGGATGCAAATCCAGACTGGGGAGATGTGGAGACTGAGCTACCGCCGCCCACCATCTCATCCCAGAACCAACAGCAAGAAAATCCCCTGGTTCAAACCCATCCTGGCGACTGCCTCCAAAAAGGGGGGGGCGGCCCAGAAACGGAGCCAGGGGAACCCACAATGGCTCTGATCTCCAGTTGCAAATTTTTTCTTTCAGATTCCCAAGACTCTCCACAGAATTCTGCCCAAATCTCCTCGCTAGCGATGTCCAAAACCAGAAAATTAGCCCACCAGTTGTCCAAAAATGTACATTATCTGTGCCCCCTTGAGGAGAAGGAGGGAAGATATTATGCCCCGGTACAAGTACAGGGGCAGGGTACAATCTCAGCACTGGTGGACACTGGATCTCAAGCTACCCTTCTGTCCAGAAGGGCCTTTGACGAACTGAATGCAGGAAGGGGAGAGAATTACCAAATTCCTCTCACCTCTCTTCCTGGACAACTGCAGAACTTTGACGGGAAGGAAATTCCCGTCGAGGGGACGGCAGACTTGGACATTAAGATCGGGCGACATAAGTTGAAACACCCGGTCATAGTTGTGACCCCAGAGGGCACCCCTTGTTTACTAGGGAATGACCTCCTGAGAAGGTTGTCACCCCTAATAGATTGCGTATACAAGGTCCTCTGGACTCAGACTAGCCGACCCATAAAATTAAAACAGAGTGTCAACCATGTTAGTTTAAACGGCACATGCCACATGGTTGAACAAAAATCTGACCAAGTAGAATTTCACTTCCAGAACAACCAAATTCCAGACGTGACGGTAATAGCAGTAGGACAACAGACTGGTGATGGGGGGTCCTCTCTATTTCTGAAAATCAACCTTCCTTCCAGTCTAAAGTGGTATTCCACGCTGGAAGGAAACACTCTGAAATTCTATACTAATCCACAATCAGAAACCCCCACTCCTATAGTCCAGAAAGATGTGAAATCAGCTCAGAGCCTGGCTGATATTCAGCAAATTGGAGAGCAGTTGTTCATCCCTGTTCAGTTAAATGATGGGAAGGACTCTGTTCTCGCTCGAGTGTGTGTGAACAACGGTAAGAGCTTCATCAGCGAAGCCATGTTCCGCCAACTCCCAAAAGATCCAGCCATTCCCACCTTCAAACTGATAGACAAATGGGAAATGGACCTGGAAGCACCTAATTCCAAACATCTCCTGCCAAGCAGGTGTATGCTCAAAATCTCCATTAGCAACAAGAGCATAGTCCATAATTGTTGGGTCGTGCGAGACGTCCCTGCCGCCTTTTACTTAGGCAGTGACATTCTCAATCGCTTTGCCATTAGTTTGGACCTAATAAACTTCAAAGCTTGGTCCTGATTAGCGGATAATCCCATGGGCTTTGATGATCCAGAAAAAGCATTTAGGTCAGCTCAATTGCTACCTTATGCAGTTGAAATTCAGGTTAAAGAGGAAGTCACCATCCCAGAAAGGACCCGACAATTCTCCCTGGAAGTGAAAGTTAAAAGGGGACAAGAGTTGAAAAACCCTGATGCTTACATACATCTAAATGCTTCTCTCCAACAGCAAGGGTTGGGGGTAAACCCGACTCCATTAGTCAACATAGAACATGACCCCATTCTAATAGAGGTGGATAACAGCGACTTAAAGAGTATTACTCTAGCCGCAGGCACCATTATTGGAATGGCGGTTGATGACCGACATTTCTCCATTGATCTTGTAAATGAACTGTTAGGACCCATCCCCAAGGACTGTTTTGACAGTGATGACAACGCAACACCAGACAGGATTTTTACCCGGCATGGGGGGAACTTCCTGGTGTACACTTCCTGCCCCTATGGTAAGGAAGATGTGACCTGTGACTTCAGGAGGGATGAGGTGATTTTCCAGGTCCATGAGGGCTGCCTTTCCCACCTGAAGCCTCCGGTCCAAATCAGCACTCTGACCAGGGACTTCTCCACCCAGCTGGAGGAGGCCGCGGAGATAGCCAAACCAGAAGTCTTTCCAGGCTTCAGGCAGATGGTGGAAGAGAGAGTCAACCTAGCTGATGCCTGTGTGACTCTGGAACAAAAGCAAAAGTTGAAACAAGTTTTCTTGGATTTCCAAGATCTCTTTGCGGTAGACTCATATGACTGTGGTCGCACCGACATCCACACCACAACAATCCCCACGGACCCTGGCATGACTCCAGTGTTTGTGAAGCAATATCGCTTGCCTCTCGCATCAATGGAGTCCCTTACTGAAATAATTAAGAACCTTGAGTCCCGGGGAATAATCCGTCCAGTCCACAGCACCTTCAATAATCCGGTGCTGGGAATATTGAAGCCAAACGGCCAGTGGAGGCTCTGCGCTGACCTCAGGGAGCTCAACAAACGGGTCCACACTTCCCGATGGCCTCTTCCCTACAATGACCAAGGGCTGGCCCAGATTCAGGGGTCACAGGTATTCACTGCAATAGACCTGACCAATGGATACTGGACCGTGCCTGTCAGTAGGGAGGACCAATACAAGCTGGCTTTTACCTTTGGGGGCCAGCAGTACACATGGACCCGGACTCCCTTCGGATACCTTAACTCCGGTAATGAGTTCAATATTTTCCTACATAAGGCCATGCCCGACCTGGGTACGAGGGGTAACCTGGCTTATGTAGATGATGTCCTCATCAAAAGTTCATCTGTGGAGGAACACATAGCAGAGATCCGTTATGTTCTGACACAGTTGAGGGCCGCCGGAGCAAAACTTTCCTTTCAGAAAGCACAGTGGTGTAGAACCCGTGTTAATTCTTGGGGCATGAGATTACTCCTCAGGGTCTCTGTCCCCAGGAAAAGAAAGTGGAAGCACTTCAGAAACTGAAAGACCCCACAACTCTGCGGGAACTAAGGAGCCTCCTTGGACTGACTAATTACAGCAGAAAGTTCATTGAGGGCTACGCAGAGATCACCAGACCCCTGATTCATCTCCTGAAGGGGGGGGTCAAGTGGGAATGGGGTCCAGAACAAGCCGAGGCAGTAAAACAACTCAAAAGAAGCCTCTCACAAGCGCCTTGCCTAGCTTACCCTGTCAGAAACAAGGAGTTCTTCCTGGAGACGGGGTTCTCTAATACGTGCTTGACGGCAGTATTATATCAAAAGCATGACAAGGTCAATAAAGTAATCTCCTATGCGAGCAAAACTTTATCCTCTGTGGAGGAAAAATTCAACGATTGTGAGAAGGCACTCCTGGCAACGGTGTGGGCATTGAAGAATTACCGCCCGTTTATCCAGGGGGAACACATCATAGTGGAGACTCCACACCAGCCTCTGCAATATCTCCAAAGTGACAGAATCCGGGCCGGAAATGTGAGTAATTCCCGAATTACTTCCTGGATTCTGTCAATGCAAGGCTTTCCTGTGGAGGTCAGATATGGCCAAAACAAGAAGAGTCCCCTCGCGCAAGGTCTGGCTGACTTGCATGATTGTGCCAGAGAAAACTGTCTCGAGGACGAAAGTCTAAAAATAAAGGACAACATGGAGGCATACCTTAATTCCCCCCACAAAGTCTTTGAAGAAGACAAGTGTGAGGGAATGCCCACTGTGTATGTGGATGGATGCTCTTACCATGTCGACAACAACGGGGAGAAAGAACTGGTGGCCGGCGTAGGGAATGCATGGGTGAATGAGTCCCCAGAACCCTCCGCTGGATACAAAATTGGTCCCCGAAGTAGTCAGGTGGCAGAATTGATGGCTGTGCATCAGGCCATCCTCACTGCTGTCCAGCATCAACTCCACGAACTGGTCATAATCACAGATTCGGATTATGTACGGAACGGGTTCGTGGAGCACCTGGTTAATTGGAAGACCAGAGGCATGGTATGTGCTAACAACAAACCCTTGAAACATGGGAAGTTGATCCAAAACATTGATGATCTGGTCACCTCGAATGGGATGACCATCTATTGGAAGAAGATCAAGGGTCATTCCAAAGTAGAGGGACCAGACAAAACTGGAAATGACTTAGCTGATCAGCTGGCCAAAACCGGGGCCATCCAAGGGGATCTAATTGAGATTGAGTCCCTGTTGGGGGAAATCCAGGTCACTGCCATCACTAGGTCCCAGACAAATGCTCACAACGACCTCTCAATTGCACAATGGAGTAAGGAGACCCCTGATGCTGATTTGATTACTGCTCAGAAGGGGGATCCAATAATTGGTAAATTTTACCAGCACCTTGAGGACCCTGAGAACTTTCCCCTGACGGATACCGATTACATTGGGAAAGAGGACCTAAGAGTGTTGATGAAATGTCCCAAAATGTTCCGGGTCCAAGACGGTTTGTTGGTAAGGAAATCCAAAGCTGGCCACGATCAGTGGGTGGTTCCTACCTCATTCCGAAGCCTGATGTTAAGTCACGCCCATGATGCGGCCACTGCCGGTCATAGGGGGTTTCACACAACATTGGAAATCTTAAGAGAGGTTGCATACTGGCCACACATGGGGCAGGACCTCGACCAGTACCTGAAGGGTTGCCTTGTGTGTGCACAATTTCAGCCATCATCCCTCACACACCGGGCGCCTTTACAAAAGAGGGGAATGACACTGCCATGGTCAGATTTACAAATCGACTTTGTAGGCCCTGTGATTCGCTCGGCTAGGGGGAATAAGTACATGTTGACCGTGACATGCTTGTTTACCAAGTGGGTGGAATGTCTCCCAGCCCCAAATTGCAAGGCAGAAACTGCAGCGGCCTTGATGATTAACCACATCTTTTCCCGTTTTGGTCTACCTCAAAGGATTGAGTCAGACAGAGGTAGCCACTTCACCAGTGAAGTAATGACAAAGATGTGGGAGATACTGGGGGTCAAGAGAAAGCTGCATATTGCTTATAGACCAGCTTCTTCTGGGGCAGTAGAGAGATATAACCGGACAATTGTGAGCATATTAAAGAAGTTTGTGGCAGATTCTGGGCCAAGTTGGGATATCCGATTACCTCTGGTCCTAATGGCCATCAGATCTACGCCTTCATCTGCAACCAAAATGTCACCATTTGAGTTGATGACTGGGCGCAAGATGGTGCTTCCGCAGCATTTGCTCTACAGGACCCAAGAGCAGACACTGATAAATGCCTCCACTACTCATGAGTATGTAGAGAATTTAAGGAAACACCTCCAACATGCTTTTGCTTATGCTCAGCGGAATCTAGAAAGATCGACTGATAGCATGAAGACCCATTATGACCTGAAAACTTCCAGGAAGGAATATCAGGTGGGAGACCGGGTCTATCTATACAACTTCCAAAGGAACCAGGCCAAGCAGCGCAGATTTTTGCCTACATGGAAGGGACCCTTTGAGATCGTCGATAAGATCTCCCCTGTGGCCTACAAGATCCGCATCCCCAAAGGTGGTTCGGCAGAGGGGGAAGACAAGTGGGTCCACATAAACCAGTTGAAATGTTGCCATCCCAGGCACACTCTGCAACAACTGGAGGAATCCTCTGGAATCCTAGCGGGTACTGTATCAGACTAATTCAGTTCCAATCATAAAACCTACCACATCTAGTCTCTAAAATATTGTGATTTACATGAAACTGTCTCTAGTGATGCTGTTTTTTTTTTTTCAAAATAAGAATGTAATATTTTGTTACGATGAAATGCATATGCTGCCCCACTATCTCAACAGTGGTGGAAAAAAAATCGTCTATGAGTAGATATTGCCGCTCTTCCTTTATCATCCTAGGAGAGATGAAACCATGAAGGATGACCAAGAAGGACGATCCGGAGACCGGGAGCAAAGACACAACGGGCCCGGGGTACCGCCCAATCTTCCCATCAGGACCGGCGAGGAGAACTGATCGATCTGACCGGATGGAGAAGAAGATGCTGAACTGTGCCATCTACAGAAGAGGAAGAAGATTATGCGGACAGACCGGTGCGTGGGTCAAAACCCTTGGGCACGCGACTCCCCATCGACCCAAACTCAAAGTGCAGTCACGTGGGGGGGCTTGTAGGGTGTCCTGACCCACGTTTAAGCTACCCTGCTACAACATTTGGTGCTGTGGGCTTAGGAAATTCAAGATGGCGGAAAACCCACATGTGCGCCGAAATCCAGGAAAGCTGCGCAGTTGTGCGCACACCAAAATGGTTACCTAACTTGCCACCCACCAGGGTAAAGAAAGGTCTTTGTTAACAAAATCCACTTTTACTGATGTCAAAAAGTTGCTGAAATCGTGACTCATTGGACCACTTTAAAGATTCAACCCTTTTTGTGGGGTTCCACATAACCATCTTACTGTAAGGAGCCCCATCAAAACAATGTTAAGCAAGGATTTACTACCATGTAAGAACCATTCCTGTTTAGAATGCATTAATCCAAGAAAATCCCAAAAATGGGTGCAGTACCAGTACTCACCACTATCCAAAAGCCGGCGTTTTAAAACCCACTGTGTGTTTTTCTGAAGGCAAGCAAAATGCCTATTTCAAACCTTGCAACATGTGCAAAATATTCACTGAACACCAGCAGACATTTGGCAGAATGGAGTTTTGTGTGCCTACAAAATCTGGGAAATGAAGAGCCCAAAAACAATGCTTATAACAAAAATGCTATGGAGTCAGCAGCTTAAGCCTAACTGCAACTGGATTTAAAACCACCAAAATCGAAAATGTTAAATTAAATGAGTGACCTATGTTTGGTGTCACATGCCTTTGTAACTGTTGAAATGTCATAGTTTTGCACTTAGAATCAGCATTCTAGCTGCATGTGTAAAATTACAAGTTATTTTAAAAGCAACAAAAAGTTAGCTGAAGGTCTGGCTTAAGGAACTTGATTTTGCCTAGCAATGGATCCCATCAGGAGTGAAACTTGAGTCACAACTATGTTCCCAGGCCAATGTTCCTTTTGCTGCCCACACTAAGGATATGCCATCTATCTGATAATTGAATTTCCTGTGCTCTGCCAGAGAGTGAACAAAGCCCTCTCCACTCAGGCAAAGGTTTTTATTACAGACGTCGTAAAAAGTGGCTTCCTCCTGGAGAAGCTGGGAGGGGCACTGCCTGTGAGAAGCAAGCTGGCTTGGCAGAAACTGGAAAGACTGGTTTCTGTACCATGTGACCTGAAAAGACACACCCCTGCAGCAAGGATATGGTTTTATAAAAAGGGGGATAATTCATAGTGCGGACATGTGAAAATTTTATAAATGATACCATAATTCTTGTGATTTTTCTGCCCACAGTTTAAGACGTGGTAGGAACCGGTGGTATGTTCAGGGGGGTTTTAGCGGAAAAGTGGATATTACTCTAAATGTGTGCATGTTAAAAATCTGAAACTTCATCAGTTAATGTCCCTACCCCCTGCACACATGTATGTAAAGTTGGGTCCATGTCGGAAATTGAAAAAGCAGTTAAAAAGTCAATTATGTACACTCTTTGAATGCAAGCTCCGAGAATGAGCAGATTTGGACATAGACATGGCTAAATTCAGCCACACCATGTATATGTAATTTCAAACAACTGTGTAACTCTGAAGTATGGATTTTGATCATATATATATTTGGGTGCACAGATGATAAGGGAGGTTGTTTCAAGAGATCATAAAATGACATCAACCTGACTCACAGTTCAGTTTGCCAATCAAGCGGAGGAATGGAAGCCTGACCAATGACGAATGAGAGGGGCAAGTCTAGTGATGCAACACACACACCCATTCTCAAGAAACAGATAAAAGCAGAGAGTCAGGACACATAGAGACATTCAATTTCATCTGCCGCTGGAAGCCCTGCCGGAAAAATCCATACTTACCTCCATCAAACTCCAGAAAGCCAAACTAGAGACTTCAATCTATCCAGAGCAGAGACCAGACTAGAGAGAAAGCAGTGCTGTGCCTAGCAGAGACCAGACCAGAGAGAAAGCAGTGCTGTGCCTAGCAGAGACCAGACCAGAGAGAAAGCAGTGCTGTGCCTAGCCGAGACCAGACCAGGCGCTGTGAGCAGAATCCGGAAAGACCTGACCAGACTGAAGATCGTGACCAAGTCGCTTTCCTGTTCAAAATCTCTTGTGAGTACTTAGCAAAACTCAGAACACATCTCTTAGTTTAAATTCATCTAATTCAATCTATTTAACCTAAGTAGAACTGCCTCCTATCTGTCACCTGTCATTTCTAGTAAAATTTGTCATTTTGAAAAAGTGTGCGTTTAAAATTTACAAAACTAAAAACGACCTTTACTAAATTACTCATATCTCCGCAACCGTTTGGGCTAGAGACTTGCAATAACTTTCATTTGGAAGCTGAGATCCCAGGCTTTCCTGGGACCCCAAAACGGTAGAGATAGTCCTTGCGGTTCCTTTGTAATAGCGCTCGGCGCATCCGCGAATTTTGCCGCGATTTGCAATTTCTTCACATGTAAAAAAACTGCTGCTGCCTGATTTCATTTGCCAGAAATTCGTTTAACCTGCTAACTATCCCTGCATCATTGCTAGTGTGAGCCTGGACTAATATTAACTAGATACCACTCATCCTGAACCTCTAAAAGGGAATTAAGAGCGTTTCCAGCATATTTCTCATTCATTGCTAGCACCTATCAAAGCATTTGCCTGTGTTTTCAAACTTCTGTTTAAGCTTGCTGGATTGAACTGAATTACAGTTGATTGCATTTCTGAGAACTGTGTGTTTTCCTTCCATTTCCTTGCCTTGCATCAAGGGGGGGAGGGGAGTAGCCAGAGAAAAGTGATTACATTGTTTGGTTGAAATCATATTGCGTATTTTCTGTACTGCATTCATTGAATATTGCATCCACCTGAGCCTACATAAAGCATCCTCTACCACATTATACTTTTGTTCCTATTTACCAGTGTGCTACCTTATCCATTTCATGTCAACTCATTAGTGATTAAAGAAGTGTGCTAGTGCCAGATTCTCCGTTGTTAATATTTACCATATCAGATTAAGTGTGATATTCAATTGTTAATTTATTAAAAAGTGTGATAAATATTTTAATTTATCAAATAAACCTTTTAAACTTGCAAAACAGAATTACTTCTTGGCTCAGTGGGGTCAGGGGGATTCCAAGAGAGGGGTGTTATACAAGGGTAGTCATCCAGAACGCATGAACTGGACCTAAAGATATATCAATAAGGGTTTTCATTCAGCATTCTAGACTAGGCGTTAACTTGGCTGTAGTGCTGAATTGAATCCTCTTACACTTCTGTACCCCTCTCGCTCCCCTTTTTGTTTTTCTCCGGCTCTACCAGAAATATCGTCAGGCCTAGTAAGGTAGTCACCTGTCTGTTTCCATTTCCTCCCCACTCTCCCCCTCCCTTCCTTATCTATGTCTTAGCTCTTGCACTATCTGAAATGTTGCAAGGCCAAGTATGATAGTTAATTTCACATCCTTACAGTTCATGGCCTGTAAGAATGTCATTGTATTTTCCTTTGTTCCCTCCCTTGCCTTGAATCGCTTTGAAACACATTGTGTATAGGCGCTATACAAATAGACTATCATATCATAATTATATGCAAGATTTGTAATGTAATGTTCACCTTCTGCCACACGGATCATTTAATGCCACAGAATTTTTACTCTGCCCCTTGAGATCCGTAACTTAGCTCTCTAACCTTATTGAAAAGGCATCATCAAAATTATAATGCTACCGTCACTGGCATTTAGCGGGCAAAAAAGAATGTCACTGTAGAGGTGACTCTAATGAAGAGCACAGTCCTTTAGGAGTTTGCATTTTCCAATGTAAGTGGCAGCTGCTGCAAGGTGTGAACGGGAAAGGACGGATTCGCGCTTCAAATTAAGGAAATCCAATTACCAGAGATTTGCTTAAAAGGCAAAGAAATGTGGAGCAGGTTCTCGCTCCTCTAGAAGGCGATTTCAGGAAATTGGGTTTTCTCAGAAAAATAATAAGTGGCTCCTGGCATTACGCTTGCATTATTTCCAATATGCTGTTGGAAAGTGTGCTGGCATCAGGAGTGCATGTACCCAGTACACTTACACACTTCACTGAATGGAGAAAGAGTGATCATTGCAAGTAGGTATACAATCATGTTACTTTTAATTCTCAAATCAATGACAGTATCTGCATATTTGAATTCTTATGATTTGATTGACTGAATTGATGGAATTAAGTGAAATTAGATACAGAACAATGCACTGGTACCATAAAACCATATTTTTGTATGTATTTATTTATTTATGTTTTTGTAACACGCCACTTGCCCATGGGCATCAGGGCGCAGAGTTGGTTTCCTTAATGCGGTAGTTCACACATTCAGTAAGGATAATGAGTGAAATGTTAAGAAATAAGTCAGTGCTGAATGATTTAGGGGTGTATAATCCCTCTACTTGCACAAACTGCACATACCAGACCTGGCAAAAAATAGTAAATGCAAAAATCTGTCTTGATTGAATTGGCACACACACACCAAGTACTAATTGAATTGGGGGACTCAGGGGATGTATAATAAAATGGCGAGCAGTAAAAACCTGGGTATGTTCCGGATATTGATTGTTTGGAGAGAGGGAAAGGGCAGGAAACTAAGAGTATTTTGAAATAGGCCTTAGGAAAATGACCAGTATAGAAATGAAATGTGCTCAATCGCACATACAGTTGTGAAATAGCATAGGTATTCCAGGCTGAGATACATTTGATTGGACCTTGACAAAAGGTGTGCTTATATGTTCACAGGACACCTGGACCTACCATATCCTTTTTAAATACAGTTTTGATGTCATATGTTAAGTGAATGTGAAAACATATTGTCTAACAGCACTACAACAATCGTGGAATGAAGCAACCATAGTCCATCTAAATATTGTAAAATGTAAACAATCCCGAATCAACATTAGAACTCGGCGAGAGGGGGGGTGAGGAGGCTTGGAACTGGGTCAGGAGGACGCCATCTTCCCTCGCTGGCACCTAAAGTAAGTGCGCTCCATGCGCCCCCTGTGCCCTCCCCCCAACCACAGGCCCCTTTTCCATATACCTAGTCCCCTCCCTACCCAATCCCCAACTACCTGCACTATTTTGTCCCTCGCTGGCACTGGGAATAGGACTGTTCCTGGCGCATCTCTGTCACGTGACTACCTTCAATGGAAAGGGAGAAGAGACTAGATGCAGTCCCTTCTCCCTTTCCACAGCCGCATTTTTTTTCATTCCTTTCATGAGCACTATGGAAAGGGAGAAAGGACTAAGTGTAGTCCCTTCTGCCCGATCGCTGGTGGCCATTTTGTAACTTTTTTTTTTCTTGAGTTCACCGCCGTTTCTCAACTCAGGAAAAATCGCTATTAGTACCCTGGTACGACGTGCCGGGGTACTGATAGCAATATAATCCTCAGATGTGGGCAGCATTACCAGTCAGCTAAAGCCCTCAGGGCTACGTTAAAGCCCTTGTTTTGCTCGGGCTTGTAACTATCGCCACACCAGCATTACCAAATGCTCCTCTGGTTCTATTGCTTCATTAAGTAACCAAACATTGGCTCATGTAGATCAATCTTCCGAAGTTTGTATACACTGATCAAGTCCATATTGACTATACTGCACACTTTCGATCTGCCGGGTGCTCCTTAGTACTCCGAGCCTCATCGTTGTCTCAGTACCAAATTGATCAGTCTCCCAGGAATTAACAGAGCCCTTCTATATCATAGTATTGGGAAGGGGAACTCTATTTGGGTTGTCCTGACTCTTCCCTCCTCCCAGTACTTCCTATACCAGAAGTATAAGAAAACACATGAGAACAGTAGTGCTGCTATTGGCATGAGTTGGTGGAGAAGGTGGGCTAGTGTAATGTGGGCTGTGGGGATACCATGTTCTCACCAGGTTTTCACTAATCCCCTAAGGGGATTCCCTCCCCATGAGATCCACCCACTGAGCACAACCCCCAGGTGACTATCGGGTAGCAGCCTCACCTCCCTGGCCTCGTGGGAATGGGCTCCACCTAGGGGAGGAGTGACGATATCCAGGAATTCATCATTAAAAGGGATGGAAGAAATGTACACATTCAACATGAACCATACACAGAGCATGCACCTATGACACATGCTGCTTAACACGTGCTCCTGAAACACAAACTCCTATAAAAGGTGTCCCATAATACGCGACTACATACACATCTAGTACACATAACATTTGGATGTATGACACATGCTCTTACTACATATGCTAAACCACACACATATTTATGACACAGACTGTTACGATACACACTTACCACACACTCTTACAACACATTCTTATGACACACAATCCTGCAACACACACTCCTACAACATGACATGACATGTGCCGCTACTAAACATGTTCCTACTACACATGTTCCTTTTTCTTCAAGCACTTATCAGACCTACCCTGTCTGCTGCCTTAAACCTAGCACTTGCAAATTGCTGGCTGCATTACCACTGTTTGTTGCCTTTATTATTTATTGATTGTTATTTATCTGTTTCTCCTCTGCATCTCACTTTCCACCTCTCCCCCCTTCCATGCACTTTTCCCCTCCCCCCCTCCCATGCACTTGCGCGTTCTCAATGTCACTGGGCCTAGTAAGATCGCTGTTTTGTTCTCCCCTGCTCCCCTCCCTTGCCTTGTCGTGCTCTGAAACACTTGTGTACGAGCGCAATAGAAATAAAATATCAATCAATCAATACACACACACGTTCCTATGACACATGATCTTACAACCTGCTCTCCTTCAACATGCAATCCTACAACATATACTCCTACTAAACATGCTCCTTCTACACATAACATGTGGACATACAACACATGCTCTCACATGATGCTCCTACTACACATGCTCCTATGACACATACTTCTATGACATAGACTCCTACTACACACACTTTTATGACACACACTTACCGCACACTCTTATGACACACACTGTAATGAAAGACACTCCTACGATGCAAGCTCCTAGGACACGTGCTCCTATGACATGCACTACAATAACCAGCGCTCCCAATGGGTGGGTGCAAAGGAGAACAGGGACTGGGGTGATACTGTGGGTAGAGAAGGAATGCAGGTAATTTGCACACGTACTCACGGCCTAATACGCCAGCATGCCTCGTCTCAGAGCACTGTTGCAACCTCTCTCTCTCTGATTTAACATTCTCCTATTCACCGAACTGATTGCAAACAAGAAAGCCTTTTTGAGCCACAGTCTCAAAGCTAGTGTGTATGAACTGTTCCAAGCATGCCAATCTCCCTTTCAAATTGCTTGAGTGCTTTCCCTGCCTCCAGCATCACCGAACTGCCTGTACGCCTTTGCACCCACCCCCTGGGCTTCAGCCTAAAACCCAATCTCAGACATTCTCCCCTCTCACTGGCTTGTATTTTTCTGCTGCCTGTCTTTGGGAGGGCAGGATTACCATCTATTTCTCTGCACTTTGTAATTGGATTGTGAGTTGGGTGAGGAGGAATGCATGGACTGTGTGGTGAGAGGCATACCTCTACTTGATGCCATAGAGAACAACATTCATATATGTTGTATCAAGTTGCCTATTTTATTTAGTTTTGTAATACATATATATTATTTCAGGAAACATTCTCATTTTCTATATTGCTGCCGAGGTGAACTGACCTGTTTGAAGACGAAAGGTTTTCTTTAAATTTTCAGCAGTGAATACAATTTCAAAGTTCCTTGTCTGTAGGAGTTCAGTCGAATTAATCAGTTAATTATCACTAGTTTTCAGTGCCATGATTCATTGGCGATGGCAGAGCATGTAAGAGACAGCATCAGTGGGAGACCCAAAGCTGATTAGTCTCAAGGTGTTATACCAATTATTTCTGGTACAAATACACTAATTGCCACATGACGACTGGACAGAGTGACATATTAAATGTAAAGCGCCCCACAATATATTTTGAGCGGCGGAAATTGTAGACCTGCGAAACCTGCTGAAGAACATACTGTCCTTAGATTGGCCACTCTGTGAAAAGAGGCCCACGGGCATGTGGCGCGGTATACAAGAATGTATAATAAATAAATAAATAAATAAACAGGTGGACAATTCACGAATGATACATGCTGACGTTCCGGTGTTTGCGGGAGGGCGGATTTTCTTTTCTTCTTTGGGGCTAGATCACACATTGGATGTGGGAGGCTAGCCAATGCAGCATGTGGGAGAGGGGTTCCTTGCGAAGGCAACCTTTGAGACTTCATAAAGGCATTTGGAATTGGTGGGTGGTTATCCTAAGAGCTATAGGTGAGGGCGTTGGAAAATTAGAGTTGGAGGAAAATGGATCTTCTGAGCATGTATGAGTTAGTGGACTGCTTGGACCTCTAAGTTGCTATGACAAGAGAATAACAGGGAGAGAAAAGGCAAAACGTGGCTGTTGTAAGTATAGTTATCTCGATGGATGTCAAGGACCCCTTTGTGCTTGCTCACTTCTGGTACTGAATTCCTTCATTTTAAATTAAGAGGGTATTGACTGCAGCATAAACTAAACAGAAATTGGTAGTGGGTAGCCGGTCCGATAGCACTGCGAGTAGAGCGCTCGCTTTGACATCTGTGCAGAGTCTGCTGATGCAGGTTCGAATCCCGGCAAGGCCAAACTCAGCCTTTCATCCTTCCGAGATCGATAAATGAGCACCACACACTGTGGGTAATAATAAGCAGCGCTCAGATACCTGAGAGTTTGTACCGCTATGTAATGCTAAATTATTATTATTATTAAGGGAACACTTAGAGCATCAGTTGACAGACATTTGTGGCATCCGAGGGAGGGATAGCACAGAGGATGCTCCTGTTTCATGGAATTGAATGGGAAAGAGGGGGCTGGCATCACCTTTTATCAGTGTGGAAACTGTAAGGGGGTTCAGGTAGGTGCAAATGAGAAAGTGCTAAGCCTTTTCTTTCAGCTTTAGAGATCTCTCAAGGGGGAAGGGAATTCATTATGTGGATTGCTTTACATGGGTAGGGAGGATTGCAGGGTGAAGTTGCCACTCACTCTACCTACAGACCAGCTAATGGTGCCAAAGCACTCCCTCAAGATGTATATGCTAATTCTCTTTCACTTCCCCTCTCCCTTCACTGCTGGTCATCCCAGCCCAATTACCCTGTTTCAGCCTTTTCGCCTGTTAGCAGATTTAGAGTTAGGCATGATGCATGACCTTGAGCACACATCCTTCCTTTAGTACTAACTATTTGGTATTGCCTCCGTACACAAGCGGTCTGTCTATACTTGCATCACAACAGATTGTGTGCCCTTATTTCTGGCCCCCCAAAAGGAGACCAAACTGCCTCGTGGCATTCTTAAATCACCCTCATCCTCAAGAAACCTTTTCTCATTACCATTGACTAGTTCAAGCTTAAAAGAGTTTTGCTCATTTTTCCGCATCCTCATTGCCTGCATCACCCTTAACACTTGTATTCGACTGATGTACCGTTCTTTAATTAGCCAATGGCCTGCCTGCTTGAATTTCTCGCTTGAGAATTACTGACATGGCTATTACCCTCTGGTGTTTGATCATGTTATGCAAATTTCCTACAGATAGCACTTTTTGTGCCTTTCCTACCCTCACACCACCTTACTAATGAATGAGTTGTCCTTGGTATCCCCCATAGTTTATATTCCACCGGTTCACTTTGAGCCCTTGATGTCCCAGCACTCGAGCGCTTTGTTCTTTTACACCTCTGCATCCTCCCTTTATTAACCATCTTGCATCTGGAATTCTTCGATCAGGGCTAGCTTCAAAGTATACATCTTTCAACAATATAAGGTGCTTGGTTGCACATGAATCACTTGTGTATAGGCGTGTTATAAATGCCATATCATATCATGCCATGTATGAGCACCACCACATCCTTTGGTATCAGGTAATGAAAGTGCGGGCAATGTAAAGCAGCACGTGTATCTCCATCATGAGGGCTATCACCTTTGCGCACCATTTACATCCTGCGGATACCAGGGATCACAATTTTATTTCGGAAGCCCATGATTTATCGGTTCTGTGTTGCTCACCAAAAATTCTGGTGGTGACTTAGTAGCATTCTGATTTCATACGCTTATACCTATGTGCACCTATTTTATGCATTCTAGCATGCTTATGCAGTTATCCTAAACTCTGTTTTTTTTGAAGGGTGAAGGTTGAAAGGCCAAGTTGGAGAGAGTTGTGCTACTTTTGGTTTCTACTCTTCTTGGGTAATTCTGCATTATCCAAACATTTTATTGGGTACGTCAATGACAGACCATGCAATATTGCAGAAGTCTGTGTTTGTTCAATTGGTAACATGGTCTGCTCCGGTCTGTTTTGCAACTGTAATAACTGCAACTTAATATCTGGCCATCTGGTAATTGCATATTTTAGGGCCTTACCTGTCTTCATTTTCCCATCAAGTAATTTTCATTGTTGCAGATTTCTCTTACATTGTATTAACACTGTTCAGAGGTTTCCAAAGCAATGTGACACAATCTACTATCTATATAAACTTTACCGTCCTCTTTAATATATTCTAAGATCCTTGAAGATCAGTTACTTTCCTTATAATATGCCACAACCTCTTGTTTACTTCTTGATTCCAATAAAATAATCTTAAGGTAAGGCACTCAGACACCAGTAACTTTTTCATCGCTGGACCAGTATAATATGGCAATCACCTTGTGTCAAGGGCGGGCAAGTCCCTTTTCTATTTCAATTATGGTGGCCCAGCACAGAAGGGAAGGAGGGAAGCAATGGGAGCATTACCTGAAAATAAGTGCAGGGGAGGGGCTGATTTTTATGATTATGAGGGGGAGCGCAGGGAAGGGGGTTGGTGGAGGGGTTGGGGGCACAGTGACAATATGCTTAAAAAAGAT
Organism: Ambystoma mexicanum; assembly: GCF_040938575.1. NCBI lineage: Eukaryota > Metazoa > Chordata > Amphibia > Caudata > Ambystomatidae > Ambystoma > Ambystoma mexicanum. Next base: position 1,041,444,694 of record NC_090934.1, on the reverse strand, counting down.
GGCAGCAACAGGGGTAAAGGGTCTGCAAGTCTGGAGGAACGGAAACCAGCAAATGTCCAACCTCCTGGTTATCTGAGTGCCCTTCCAAGGATTCTTGGGTTTGCCTCTCGATCCATACAGATTTTTCTTAGGTTTACACTTTACAAGCCTCTTCCTCATCTAAATCCTGTTTACACTTTTTCCAAAGCTCTTACACATAATGCCACACATATATTCTGGACTATTTTTTCCTTGTCCCAGGAGCCCACATCTCTAGACATTTAAAAGACACAATGTATCATTTATCCAAGTGGTGGCCTAGAGCACTCATGCATTTAGTCTATTACATCTTCAACTCGCTATTAACATCCTTCTCATCGCAAGTTCGCACATCTCATCCAACCATCTCCCTTTTTACCTCCCCGTTCCTTTCCTTTTTTCTTCATCTCCCTTTTTCTATTAACATTCGTGACGCAGGCAAACCAGCACTCCTGCTCCTCCTTGATCTATCAGCAGCATTCGACCTCGTTGATCACAACACACTCTGCCACCATCTCTCTATAGCAGCCAACTTCTCCCCAAAAGCATGCGCATGGATCACCTCATTCCTACAGGAAAGGGCCATGAAAGTCTTCTCGGACTCAGCATGTGCATCTCCTAGTCACATCAAATGTGGGGTGCCCCAGGGTTCCTGCATAGCACCCACCCTCTACAACCTGTTCACACGTCCTCTCTTCAATCTCCTTGATTCTATGGGCATCTCATACACGAATTATGCGGATGACACCCAAGTACTCATCCCGCTTACAGGTGACTATGAGCTGGACAAAAACACCCTCAACTCCATCTACGCCACCATCCAAGCCTGGATGGCTGACAATTGGCTTTGTCTCAATAGCGAGAAGACCGAGCTTTTACTTATTGGGTCACCAACCATTTTAGGCAACCTTGACAAACAATACACCTCTTTTACCATCGACAACATACCGATTGCGGTATCCCAATCAGTCAAGACTCTTGGAGTCTACCTCGACTCTAATCTCACCATGGATAAGCATGTCAATGCCATAGCCTCCTCTTCAGCATACTACTCCAAACTCATCTACGCAGCAAGACCCTTCCTATCCTCACAAAATGGCCTCACTATTGCTAGGGCCATCATAGGATCTAGGTTGGACTACTGCAATGCACTCCTTGGTGGGACCTCCGGAAAAAACATCGCCAAACTCCAGCTTGCCCAGAACAACGCCCTCAGGGCCGCTACAGGTTTTTCCAGGAAAGACCACATTTCTGACCTTAGGAGGCAGGTCCACTGGCTGCCCATTAGGCAGAGGATCATCTTTAAAATCCTCTCCCTCACCCATAAATGCCTCCATGACCTTGCTCCCCCCTACCTTGCCCAGAGAATTTCACGACCCTCCTCGGCCAGGCCCACCAGATCTGCCTACACCAACCTGATTTCTACTCCCAAGACTTGTAGAGTACGTGCGGGCGGTTCGAGCTTCTCAGCCCTAGCAGCCTCACATTGGAACGCCCTACCTTCGCTCCTCAGGGGGATTGACTCTCACCTAGCCTTCCGAAAAGCCTTAAAAACCAGGCTGTTTGTCTAAACCTTCCTGCCTTTATATCTACAGGCTCACGAACGTCATTTGTAACTATGTTCCGCTCCTCTCTCTGTAACTAAGTACCTTTTGTTTCCTATGTTTACACAATCTTGCGGCTTACGCCTTCATGTAATAGCGCCTCGATGTCTATGGGCTGCAGTGCGCTCTATAAATGTATATAAATAAATAAATAAATAAACATTTTTCTCCAGCACATTAAGGTCTAGTGATCACTGACCCGGTACACAATATGCCGTAAAACTCAGAAATGGATTGATGTTTTGACACCACTATGATTTCAGCACAGAATAACATGATGATGATGATGATGATGATAATGATAATAATAATGAAAGTCCAACACAATATCTCCCTACAAAAACCTGAATTGCACATCTTGATGAGGACTCTAATCACCTTTTGGGCATCACCCTTTACACCATTAAAAAACATTCTCAACTTTGCTACAGAGATGCATTCCAACCTTCCTCGCTGCACTTCCACCGCAACCCAAAACCTGCACGCGGAATGGCTCCATAGGCACCAACCCTCATCCTTTTAATGTACTCTAACTCATGTTTAAAAATGTCCCAAAACGTGCCCCCCCCGTCCAACATACTAATCAACTGACCACCCTTTGCTACCGCCAGCTTCTACTCATTCAGCTCCCCTTCACTGGAATTCCATATCCTCATCAACAAGAACTTATACATTCACCAATCAGTTAAAACGTCCCCCAAAAACCATATTTTACCTAATATGTATCCTTGGACTATTCCCCTTAATGTCCACTCTAATACACTGGCCCTGTGATTGCACACATTCCTGTAATGTTTACGCACACTGCTGTTGTGTGTGCAACTATATTGTGCTGCATGTTTGTTTTGTCTGCCTTGCATATCCCACTACTGACCCTCTTCACTCTCCGGACTTCCTTCCCCAGTACATCCCCTTGATGTAAGTCACCCATTTGTGGATTTTCTTTGTACTTTGTATTAACCCTGATGTAGGGGGGGTGTGGGAGGGTCCTGACCAAACCAGCGGCCCCTTGTTCAAACTAATATGAAGAAAGGACAGTCACAAAAGACAACAGTATGAAGATCGGTTTTTTTGTTTACATGCGCTCAAACAAATAAAAGGCTGAAAAAGAAGATACAGTGTGCAAGGAAATATGATTCTTGTGTATTGTTTTTTTTCAATAGAACAGCATATTTTATTGCAGGCATGTGCAATCTATAGCACACCAGATGTTGTGGACTACTTATCTCCTGACGTCAAATCATTGTTTACGCTGGCTAATGCCGATGGTAGTTGTAGTCCAACATATCTGGAGGGTCGAAAGGTCACAGACCGCTGACATAAATTCTATCTACACTGCATATGTTTGTCAAAGAATAAGCATAACCTTTCTTTCAAACAAATGCCAAAGCCTTTCCTTCAATGCTTGTGTTGACTTGAGCTGAACTTCTGGCTGGCCACCTGAGCACAGCTGCTGAATTTTGTAAGGTGCTGATGTCCTCTGTAACAGCTACCTCATGCTAACAGTGCATGATTTCCTGTTCCACCTTCTTTAACTCTGCAACTACACCCCTCTCCTCTCCAATGGCTGGAAATGACTTTATATGGTTTGAGGCACTGTGGTCTACCATCTGCAGTTCAGACTGCTCCATGGCCCGGTGTCTAAATTGAATAAATGTGTTTCATGCACTTTCCCTTGTCGTAAGACACAAATAAGGCATGGATTACATAGTCCAAAAGGGAAATAAATGCAACTAAAAAGCATTTCAATTGGACCCCATGTGGAGACATCTTTGGGTACTCCGCTTTCCAAGGTTGTGTGAACATATTGTTATCCGAAGCAATCCTAAACTCATGTTGAAATAAACCTATCTGTTAAGCAAGCTTATTTGTTGACCAACAACTGAACGTATTATCATGCACATTTCCATCAAACTCTACATTTTTAATAAGAGTGGCGCTTAAGGAAGGTGTGGGCTCTTTCTGGTGAAGCTGCTCTTTTAGCAAATTAAATAAAAACAAAAGGATTATCCAATATCTTAAGATCTCCCCTTGGGGGGTCACACTCTTGTTGGACTCATTTCTGTTCTTTTCTTATTCAGAGCCAAGAGGAAATATAGTTTTCACTTTAAAGAAGTCATTTGAGAACTCAACAAAAAAAAGAAAAGAAAATTACCCCATGTGTCTGTGTCTCTAAGGGTGCAATGCAAACCAGGCTTTTCGCTCCAGCTCTCAGCTCGATTTCAGAGGGGAAGTGTACACAGGGTGGACATTCAGTGAGGTGTTCACTGATCAAAGAGTGGATTGAAAGCCAAGTCCCAAGTATGTTGCACAGAGCGACTGAAAAGGCGGTTGACAAATGAATAATCAGTATGTAGGTTAGTAAGGTGCATGTGTTGTAATATGCACGGGCTCGTGCATAGGCACACTGGTGGAATGTTGATTGCTGAACGTGCATCAACATTCCACCAGTGTGCCTATGTACGAGCCTGTGCATGGAAACAGTGCTGGATTATAATCCTGTGGGTTCACAAGCCATCAGGTTTGAACAGGAAGAGGTTGTCCCAATTCCAGGTCCTGTTGGTCCAGAGGTGAATGTGGAATGTCAAAATGCTATGGATCAGCAACCTGATGCAGGACAACAAAGGGGTCGTGCGGGTAGGAGCTGTGGTCCTCCCATAAGATTTAGAGATTACATTTGTTAAGGGTGAAGTACATTTAATCGCACCCATGTTATTTGTATTCATCTAGCTGTGAAAGTTGCATTTATGACATGTCATGTAATATTTGTTTCATTTTCCATTGTTCAATTTGGTGTTAACATTTCTATCCAAGGGAAGAGGATATGTTGTAATATGTACGGGCTCGTGCATAGGCACACTGGTGGAATGTTGATGCACGTTCAGCAATCAACATTCCACAGTGGCCGTTGAGTGAGGGGAGCCGTAGCAGCAGGCTGCGGGGTCTCGTTAATAAAGATACATAACTTCACTTACCTTTGTCCGAGAGATTGCGTCAGCATGCTCTTAAAAAGGCACTGCCAATTCTAAAATGAAGCCAAGACCTTGTCCCTGTCCCCAGGCCAAAATGCCAATGCTCTCCTAAAAGGGTACTAAAACTAACATTTGTGTTGATGACGAATTGGTTCTTTTAAGTTACACAACCTATCATGTCAAATGCACACATTGCTAACAAGTTGTGTTGGCACATCTTTGGAGATTTCGAAATTGACTATTTAGTTACTGAACAAAAAGAGAGGTAGTCTGGAATATGAAGTCCAAGTCAGCATATGATCTGCATTTGTCATTTGTGTTCCACAGATGAACGCAAGCGTAGTTATGACCAGGAGGAAATCTGAACAAAAAGATACCTAGATTTGAGTTGGTAGGGTATTAAAAACAATGGTATTATTATTTGGTGTGACACCTTTGGCTCTGCAGATGTTTTGGACTACAACTCCCACATCGGCCCTACCAAACATAGTTAATGGTGAGAGATCATGTGAGTCAGAGCTCAAAACATGGAAAGCGTCTTAGGTTGCAGAATATATAGATTCCGTGATAGACCTGCTCCTGCGCCACCATTGTAAGCTTGAGTTGTTGTGGCTACACCTTGCATTATTGTTACACAGCCACTCTGCTGCCCATTGAAGTAACTGGGTCATAGAATTCCAAAGAATGTCAACGAGACACAGGTGAACTCCAGAGACCACTGAGAATGTGTTGCCCTCCCTGTGTTGAGTGCAGTTGTTTTGTCATCATGCAGTGTTATGGTTCTGTACAGGTGAGGAGCCCTATGATGACAAAAGGGAAAGACAGATGTGTTCCCCATCTGATCACAGATTAAACCTAAACAAAGAAACCTTGTTTTTATTTATTTTTAACAAAAGGTCAGTGATATATGCTGCGGCAGATATTTAGTGCCAAAGCAGAAGACATTTGATTAGATTTTGATTGATCACGTGGTCCACCTTAAGAAGAATTTCTTTCTGTTGATTTTAGGAAACAATGCACGAGACTCACTTTTCACAGATAGAAGGAGATGTTGGCTGACTATGGCCCACTTAACCTGTGACTGGATGGATCGGTCAGTGCTATAATTGTCTCTGCTGAGCATGGCTATCATATGTACATCAGTAACCTAGCCATTGATCCTTTGTTTTTAGACAATGTGGCAACATTTACCCAACAGGGATTATGTGTTTTCATTCTGTACTGTACAGTGGTTATTGAAGAGAAAAGGGTCGTCCATTCAGAGGCTTAACATGTGGTGCTCCGTGACCTCTTGCTTCCAAGGGGAGCATGTTACTCCTGAGCTATCCTCCTGAGACAAAAGTTGGCGCTCCTCAGTTGCAATTACCATCATTGGTACACTTGTTACCATGAATGCTTTGAGATCTCTTTTTTCTCTTGTATATCTATCATATAATTACATTGTGTATACTTGCCTACTGGAAGGGTCCTGTTGCCAATTAACATTGCTGAAGAAGCCTATTCCTACTTTCATGAGAGAATGCTACTTTTCAATGATGCATTACTTTTCTGTGAATAAGAACCTAATACTATCCTTCTTTTCTTGCACTAAGACTCTTGGAGAGCCAGAGGGAAGGGGAAGAGTATCATAGCTCATGCTATATATGGGATAAAGTGCCCAATACGTTATAATCCTATTTAGAAACAAAGGAGTTATGTGACCAACTACAGGAACGAGGTGTAAAGGATGAGATACTTTGTAAGGTCATGAAACACTGAAGTGACATTCACTGTAGCAATAACAACCGAGGCAGCAGGCCAGATTGTGTGGTAACGGCCCTGGGCCTCTCGTTATAGGCTTGAACAAGCAGAGGGCATTAATGATGGGCCCCAATGCAATTACCAACGGATACAGCAGATGGTGAGTGTGTTATTGCTATTAGCACCCTAATCTGAAAACCTGGGGTGCCGATAGCAATCTTTCTGTTTGAATAAACGGACTGCAGGCTCACAATGTCCTGTTCATTCAAAGAAATACTCACCTAAAACGGCCGCCATGGAAGTGGCATAAGGGCTCCATGCAAAGCTCATCCTCTTATTTAGAATGGTTGCCCGGAACGTGGAAATGGTGGCAGTGGTGGCCCCACCACCAGAGGCATCATGTAAGCGGGGTGGGGAGTGAATGAGCGGGACCGGAGGAAGTGGGAGGGAGGCATAGGTGGGGGGAAAATGACAGTGCATGATCTCACAGCTTCAAGCTTATTCGCAATGCAGGCTTGCATAATGGGATTCAGCCTGTGATCTGAGCAAGCTGATTGGCTCCCGCACCCACCACGGGTGCTAATATCCTTTTTATGTACAGTAGAGGATATTTAATTGTGTTCTAATGCATGGCCACACATAGTCATCCTCTTTAATATCTAGCCTTTACTGTAAGAGATGTTTTATTTTCTCATCCATATAATCAATATAGAATCTGTTTTGATTTAAGAAAAAGCTAATATGCAGCTCCTAATGTGTTGCAGAAGAATAATGTATGAGTTTAATAAAATACCTTGAAAAAAAGTTTTCCTTTCATGCTTCAAAGAATTAGCATGCGAACTCTTGCTCGCAAGTCTTAAACTCCAGTAGTGCACCCATGAAACATTCTACCATAAATAGTTCCATGTCGGTTAATGGCAGTAATGTGTCACAGAAAATTATTTTAGAAGCAAAGAATTTGAAAAGATTGTCACTGCATTGGGTACTACAGTGCCAGCTGGAATTCTGCTCTCTTCTTGCTGAAGCAGTAGGCTTTGTGATGTCACAATCAAAGTGTAACAACTGATTACAGAGTAGGACATGTAGCATGCGGTCCCTTCTCCCCATCCCATGGCAGCCATCTTACCAATTTCTTTTTTTCTACATATTTGAATGGCTGCCATGAATTGGGAGAACAGCCTACGGATCCCGTTCCTTCCATGGTGGTCCTTTCTTTTTTTTTTTTTCGTTGCTAAATGCTGAGGCGTTTGTCAACTGAAAAAAAAGATACTGCCAGTACCGTACTAATAACAGTTTTCCCTGCGCTTCGCAAGGCCTGTAACTATGAGCCCCGGGGCATTGCCTGAAGAGGTAATGCCCCGCAGCGCACAGGATTATTCATTAAATAAGAACATCATTTCGAGGCTTGTATTCGGATATTGCAGGTTGCCATGTATTTTATTAGAATATTAAAACACGGAAACAAGAACATGAAATCTATCAGTAACAGGAGAATAGAGCAAAATATACAATTCATTCAAAATCAATTTGGAAAGATATGAAAACTATAATACAAATTAATTTGGATTGTACAAAACAGCTTGAAGTGGGTGTGACGGTTGACATGCAAGCAGAAATAAGCTGGACACACTCTTTTTGGATGTACCTTTGTAAATTTAACATGTGCCGAAAAGTACTTGGTGGCACTCCCATCCAAATGAGGCACCATTTCTCAAGGACTGTGACAGTGTTTCTTTGGCCACTGGACATTCAGAATTACAGAAGAGGCCACAAGGCTATAACCGCTAAATGTCAGCATAATAATCTTGATGTTTGTGTTGAGATGAATTTAGCCTGCACCTGGGGCAGATGCCACAGCCCATCAGCTTGCTCGGATCGCGGGCTGAAATTCACAATCCAAGTCTGCGCTTTGAGAATACTCAGACCTGCGGAGCACCCGACCCTCCAATTTCTCCAATCTGTCTCTTACCGCCTCCCATCTCCAGCCTTCATCCCCCACCCCACTTACCTGATTGTTCTGCGTTGTCGCTGCTTCCACATCTCAGACAGCCATGCACATGAAAGAGATGCTCCACCTTCCATTTTAATGCAGCCATCTTAGGTGGGTGATTATTTGATTGAATGAGCAGGACCCTGTGAGCAAACATCCTGTATATTCAAACAAATAGATGGGTATTAATCCCCCCACCCCCCAGGATATTGGATTTAAAACCTAGGGTGCTAATAGAAAAAAACCCTTTTCTGGCAGGTCGGAGTGGGTGGTAACAGCAGTGGGGCCCATCGCTAAGGCCCTGTATTCACTCTATTGTAAATCTTGGGGCCGGGCCATTAGCACCCAATTGGGACTGCCGGCTCAGGTGTTACTGCTATTTTAGTATCCTGATGACATGTTTTTTAAGCACATTAATTGATCAAACAGCAGGAATGACCTGATGTAAACTTGTCCCCTTCATGTTCCTCTCACTGCAGTGATGTCCTTGCCTACCTGGATATGGGCATTGGTCTCGTCCTAGCCTGCATCCTCTCAATGTGTAGTTACCCACCACTTGCAGCACCTCTTTGTGCTGACTATCTTCTTTGTCTAGCACCATTCCAACTCTGCTCTGTGTCACCCCCCCTCCTTCACTAAGTTCCCTGGTTAAGGGCCGGTGCAACCCGACTCTTGTTTTGGCACACAGCCTGTCCTTCATTTTTCCAGTGTTTATTACTCCCAATATGGCTTTTGTCCATCAATTCTTCGCCAATTGGTACTATGGTTCCCAATGGTGATTAGCACAGGGTACGGTACTAATAGATATACATGCCCCAGTGAGGGGTGTCATGGACCAGTAATGGTAAAAGATTGTGCGTTAAATTCTTTGTGTCTCTCAACCCATTTTATATGATCCCTGGAGCAATAACAGACAGGAAAGCCCTCTGCCTTTGTTTTTATTGCACAATCATGAGTATATTGTGTTATTTATAAACTGCTTACACCAAAGCGCTGTACATAGAACATTTACATACATGTATTACCAAACTGAAGTTGGTACTCATTTACCAAACTAGGAAGGATAAAGGGTGAGTTGACAGTGCTGGGATTAAAACCTGTGAACTGCAAATCACACTCAGCTCATAGCAGCAAGGACTCGACCTGCAGAGATATCTTACCAGCACAGCAATAGTGGTGGGCCAAGGCAAACAATATGCTGGCAGAGTGTGTTAAGCACTGCTATTGGGCTTGAGGTTTCTCACTCAACATACTCCAAGAATGTACAGTTTCTCCCTCAGCCAACATTCTACCTGGACAATGGTTAGTCCAAGGTTCCCAGAAATGGTCCAAGTGCTTTATAATTTTGCTGTGATATAATGGCATTCCAACCCTCCCACTGAGTGTTCTAATGCCACATACACAGTGATATTAAAGACACTTCAGACCATACCCCTACCCGCTACATAGTCTTTTGTGATATCCCCTGGCTTCGCTCGAGCTGGGGCACCTGCACCCTTTCCAACCCTTATACCCTACTGTCAAGGCATGGAGAGCTTCAGAGGCCCTGCAGTCTGGCACCTCATCCATCATCAACCTCTATTGTCACCTGACTTCAACGAACAAGGCCTCCTACCGCTTATTTACCTAACCTAGCCAAAACCCAAGTTCTTGACTGGCCTTCATCAACACTTCAGGTGAACAACCCTGCTGGCATTGCCAGCTACGCACTGCTTCTCATCCCTCTCCCCTCCCTGCACTTGAACAATAGTCTCTACTTGTCAACTCCTCACTCTTGGAGCTTCTGGACTTCAGACTCAAGACTTTTGTATGGACTTCCTCACCAGTTACAGCCCACTTTCTTCCCCTTTCCCTCCCATAAAATCCTCATTCGTTACCAGGGTTGTTGCTAATTCTGGAAATGATCTGGGGCTATGCTAGTTTAATAGCCTTTTGGTTGTAGCTCCTGAGTTTCTATCTGGGGCTACAACTGAAAGACCCAGGGCTATAGCCCCTTCAGCGCCCCCTAGCAACACCTCTGCTCGTTTCTCTTTCTGTGTAGCTCTCCTGGACCTAAGGCCTCTAAAGAGATTGTATATATATGGATTATTGTACATAACACGTATATCAATACAGTGGAAGCATCTACAGTGTGATCTGTTAAACCCTGCTAATCTTAGATTGTGCCACGAAGTTGGCAAAACTCTGGCAAATCTGCAGAAGTGTTGCTCCCAGTGTTCAGAGACCATCTTGCAATGGTCCTCCATAACTGAACTGCCGGGCAAAATGCCAATTAAAGCTGCTTGTGATGGGAATGTTTCCCATCTGCGGACCCCAGTTCCACTGTCAGCTTGCCCAAGAAAAAAAATATTATCTTCAGTACGGTCGCACCGGTTCATTTTTATTTTATCCACTGCCCAGTGCTCAGATTTAAACCTCATGCACAGGTAAAGGGCATCAGAATCTTCCCTAAGGCATTAATGACCAATTTAGGGACTTGCGAAGCAGTAAAACACTCTGCCGATCTGATAGATGATATGATGGAGGTCAGCTGCAATGAGGGAATGCTTGAATGCCTAGGAAAGTGTGCTCTGACCATGCCCTTTTATTAACCCCATGAAATTGCTGATGCAGCTTAGAAAAACGTGTAACCTTTAAAAGTGCCAAGGACGAGTATGCTCGTCCTTTTTGCATAGACTTGCATAATAGCTACGCAGTTAATTAAATGTCTGGTAAATAAGTAAGTATGGAGTGAGAAAATTAACAATCTGTGTAGTGCAACGCTGCACTGTTGGGCCAACTCGTTACTTTGTCCAGACCCGAGAGACACATCATTATATGTCATATTCAATAATCTGTTGGACTCTTAAGCGGCCACTTTACGAGACAGCCTATGACTCAGTCAACTACTGTCTAGCAGTTGGTAGAGGTGGCATCTGCTTATTCTATACTGTTATGGTTGGCAAGTCTGCTTAATGCAATGGTTAAATACTCTTCGCATGCTTTGGGAACCATACCCGCAATGTATGTGACTGTCGCAAATCGTTGTAGCAGACGAAATAGCAGCATGTTTAATTTCAAGAAGGAGCAGAAGCAACAAAACAAAAAATCATAGGGCCAGGATGCAAATATTCTGTAGCATTTTGTGTAAAATTTGCCAAAGGAAGGCCAACAAGATACTTTGGGTAGAAAGTCTGCCTCAGTTTTCTGCCTGGCCTTACTGCCGGGTAACAATTGCCCGTCTGGTACTCTATCCATCTCCCCTCCCCCATTGATGAGCCCTATGTCAAAGTAGGAAGCAAGTAACAGCATGACACACTATCCAATTGTCTACTTTAGATAAACTCATCAATTACTCATGCTTGCTCCTATGTACAACTATACATGAATTACAGCCAATATAAGCAACATGTGCCTGCCTGCTAAACAACACAGTCAGAATTCATCTTTTTTAATCATTGTCAAATGTTGTACAAACTTTCCCACAATATTAATGTGAGCGGATACCAGTACGGCACATCGTGTTAGCAATTGGCATGTAATTTCCTCAGTATTCCCACAATCTGACCTTATACTTAAGATGATTTTCAATGAAAAGCTAAGCTCAAATCCAGACATTCAATTAATACAAACAATATTTCGTCATAAAAACGTGGTAGGTTTGGTGTTCCCATGCCTAATGATCTTTCCCAATAAGTAGTGGACAGTGAATGACTTGAGATTTTTTAGGTACACGGTGTGCCTCGGTCTCAGGGATGTACTGCCCAGTTCTGGTCTAATACATTCCGTCAAGGTGCACTGTTGTAATCCAAGAGCAGCATGCAATATTTTACCTTCTAAAATATCCACTTAAAATGATAGACACCTGCAGCCTCTCATCTCTAAAGCATAGAAGGCACTGCATTCGTTGTATGGACTATAATCAAGCCATTTTAAGCTGTATCACCCTGTTTTAGTGTTGAAACCTCTTATAGAAGACATCAGGGGCAATGTTCTTGTCTTTTTCACTTCTTTTGTCTCAATCTCGCTTCATTTGTCAGAAATGAATGCCCCCAATTACATAAAATTGTCTACCAGCTCCAATGTACTGATATCTCCTTCCAGTAACCAGATTCCATTTTACTGGGTCTAAAACAGATAATTGTCATTCTATCTGGATGTATACACAGATTAATTACTATTGTGTTCTCATGAATGACTGCTAGCGGCCTACTTAGATGTTTTGGAGTATGATCCAAGCCAATACATCGTCACCTATGCTAACCATGGCATGTATATATTGGGCCTCATTACGAGGTAGGTGGTAAGGGATTACTGGCACCGGTAAGGACACTGTTGCGGGTAATCCCTTACCACTCTATTCCGAGGTCCCTTAGTGGGTCCCTTCCTTAATGCCTGGTTTTACTGGAAGGGACCCGTTAAGGGACTTCAGAGTTAATAACGGTACCGCAAATTGCGGTACCGTTATTAGCTCCATCCTCATTCCCATTGAGCCCTATGGGGGCTCGAATGGGAATGGGGAATGGTTCCCGGAATGGGGACTTACCGGGTCCTCCAAGGTTGGAATGACCCGGTAAGTCCCTATTTCGGGAACCCGGACCCGGAATGCGTTAAGGGGGTAGCCATGGTGCTCATAGCACCATGGCTACCTCCTACCTCATAATGAGGCCCATTGTCTGTCTTAGGCGAAACATGTTTTGCCACGCTCAGTACTTTTTGTTGATCTGAAATATAAAGGTTACCTAATAAAGAAGCAAATAAGCAGCCCCGCTTAGGGGCACATGATGTTTGGATCCTGGAAATACATTTTCCCATACCACATGATCACACTTTGAACTAGGTGTCACTGCAGAATCGCCTTACCTTGGGAATTCCCCGGATTTCAAACTTGATCCATAATGAAAGAGAGCCATACCTGTCAAATGAAGACACACATCAATAGGGTCAACATACAACAGTGGTTTATTCTGTTGATATTCATTTACCAGCATATCCAAAATGTGTATATTGAGACTTTGACAAGCCCAGTGAAGGAACTATTTTAACAATAAATCAGCAAATATCTGACTTGCAACATCCAATATAGCGAGGGGCCGAAGATCTTTGAGGTTTAGTTGAATCCCTTTTTTGAAAACAAGGACCATCACTCATTCTCTCCATTACTGGGGAATAATATTAGTCTCTTCGATCCTACTGTACAGTGTTTGAGGACATTTGACTAAAACCAAGTGCCTCTTTAAGATCACATTAACTAGCCTGTCTGGTCCACGGGTTCTAGAGCTTTTCATTTTTTCTTATCATATAATCAATATCCTCCTCACTAAATGTAATGTTTAGCAGTTGTGGTTCATCATTACCTTTACCCTTACCAGAAATTAGAAGAAGTCATAATTTCTCATCTTTCTATAAATCTTTGCCAGATTGTTTCACAATTAGGGTTGCCCTGGCCCTTTTCTGGCCAAATGTATGCTTTTGAATAGATGCCAATATTTTGTAATGGCACTGGCACTCAACACTCTAAATATAAGTTGTCAATGTTTGTTATAAGTGGAATGTTTTACAAGATAGAAGCGAGCAGTGATCCACCACTCATTTTTGTCATGTTTCTATTGTGTCAAATGTGTTTCTAAGCAATTGTTTCTGTTGCAAGATTTTGGTATAATCAACAATCACCATATTTGCCTTAACTTTCCTATATCATTGTAGGGTGTTGTAGTGAAAAAACATAGCAGAACATTGTCTTACCCACTTGACCATCAAGTCCAGGTGTAGTTAAAATCTATGGGACATGTGATGACAATAATTTTTCTTCTAGATATTGTGTTATGTTCTGTCCATCTTATTCTTTTCCCATTTACTGTGGTGTTCCCAATGTCTACCAGAGTTTAGATTAAAAGATTGAATTCTTGGTAGAGGCCAAGTGGGGCATGGTCACTAAATGTTCTGTGATCTATCCTCAAGCTCACAATTACAATGATCTTGCCGCCTAACAAAGAAGTAATTAATAAAATTCTGCTCATTCTCCTAGTATCATTCCTGAGCTGATCCCCTGGAGTAGGACTATTCAGCACTATTGGATTCATGATAAACTCCCACTCAGCTAAAAATTCAAGCCATTATCTTCCTCGTTTCATTCCTAGTGTTGACTCATTTTTGTAGGCCATGTATCTTGAAGACATTTGCATGAACCCTTGTGTCATATTTCACATTTAGTTCCCAACCCATTAGCACTGCTTCCTTAGGATGGTAAGTATATTTTTCAGCAAATACTTTGGAAATGTTTGCCATAACAAGATAGTTGACTCACCCCGTAAAGATTCTAAGATATTCATGAGCTGTAATTTAGTTATTTGATCTCTTCATCTTATGTCACTATACAATAAGTAAATTGGGACATCTGATGGAAAGTTGGAATTTCTCTCATTCGATGACTGGTTCATATACCCATCAGCCCACCCCCCACTGCGTGCCCCTTATGACTCTTTTATGCCCAATTATTAATATCCTTGTATCCATGAATCCTAAAAGGAGAGCTAAGCCAAATTTTCTGTATCATAAGAATGTTCATGCTGCACAATGTCCTCGAACCATGTTAACTATCCTAAAATTGTCTATGCGACCTCTTATTCATGACAACAACGTAACATGATCAGGGCTGTCTATTGAATTCTGGAGGTAAAGTATAGGGAGCAAGGAATAATTGTCAATTTGGTCAGATACCAATATGTATGTATTGTCTTCCCTATCCCATACATCCCGACACTCCACGATTTGCTTGTTATTTTAATCAGTGTACATTCCTAACCTAATTCTAACTTCCTACAAGTATGAGAAATTATTATGTCAGTATTGGAGGTATGTAAACCCCTATAATAGAGAACAAATAAAAAAGGTGAGAATTATTTATTGTTGTAAATAGGTCTTGTATCAGGAACATAGGTCACCCTTTGACTGGTTATCCTCACTCTTACTTACCGCTTGTGTACTTAATCCCATTGTTTGTTCTCCACACAATGCCATTTATATATGTACTTGATTGTGGACTCTTCGTCTTGGCTGCACCTCAATTAGTGAACTTTTTGATCCAGTTTCATACATGTAAAATTCAGTCTCACTTCCCACATGTTAATTGTAGAATATTTCTGCAAGCTTAGATCAACACTGTTTTTCCTGTTATCCTGCTAGAGTATTTGAGCAAGCTCAGATCAACACTGTTGTGTTTCCTGTTATCCTGCCTGAGTCTCTGAGCAAGATTAGATCAACACTGTTGTTTTTCCTGTGATTATGCTTGAGTCTTTGAGCAAGCTTATATCAACTCTGTTGTTTTTTCCTGTTACCCTGCTAGCGTCTTTCAGCAAGCTTAGGCCAACACTTTTGTTTTTACTGTTATCCTGCAAGAGTCTTTCAGCAAGCTTAGATCAACACATTTGTTTTTCCTTTATCCTGCAAGAGTCTTTCAGTAAGCTTAGAACAACACTGTTGTGTTTTCTGTAATCCTGCTCATATAAAGAATGGTTCATGTTACTTTTTTGTTGCAGTTGTTGATCCATGTTAGGAGGGCACTGATCGTGATCATTTTGCTTGTTCTTTGCCTGTTTCTTGTTCTTCATCCTCCTTTCATCAACAAAATAATGCCTTCCCTGGGATGTTTTTATGAGGTATTGTGATTCTGCTCCATCTATTCTGAGTTTCTTTGCAGGGTGTTTATTTGGTATGCTGTTGTTTTAATGAAATACATTACTTCAATGTAGTTTACTTTGTTGTAATTACTTTCTGGGGAAGTACTTGTGTAGATGTAATTATTTTCCAAAAGACAGGTGAGTGTCAGACCTTTAAGCTTGAGGAAGCATATCTGCAGTGTTAATGGATTCCAAATTTAAGATGAACACAACAGAAGCAGGGAAGCCAAAACTGGAGAATCTCTGACTGTTTTGTACATTGCAATGTCTTGTTCAGAAGTGATTTTTTTAAAATGTTATTTGTTTATTTGTGTTTAGTTCTAAAAGAACCTTTACAAACAACAATAATTAAAACTGTTGGTCAATAAAACATATATTTACAACTAAACTAAAAATTGTACATTTCAAGAAATGGAGCACAATCCTAATCGAGTACACTTCGTCAAATTCATTCAACTTAGTTCAAAGTCAAGAAAGCAACAGGTTAATCATGTTGGAATTACAAAGTATTAATTAATTCAGTGATAAAAGTATTAAAATAATAAAATATTACCAAAATCTAAATGGGGTAATTAAATACTGTTCCACACTGTCTGCTGTTAAGAGTTTCATAATAGCACGCCATAGCCAGTACAACACAATAGGCACAATTTCGATTTCCGTGTTAAGGCATTAGTTCCAAAATGCCTTATGCTTTATAGTATTAAGATTATGGACGTATTTGCCAAGGGTAATCATATAAGCTGGACCTGGTTGTTTACATTCAGTAAATACATTCTTTGCGTTTCAATATTACCTGGTACTTTTCTCATATGACAAACCCTGTGGGATAGGGTAATCCTGCTATACGAACCCTTAAATACTAAGCCTGGGAGATAGTTTGTGCATAGTCTGAGCATCAGGTTCTGCACTGTCGGGCTTGGGCACTGTCACTAATACCTTTGTGTTTGGAGGGATTTCTAGATAACATTTGAAACATATTTGTAGTACTTAAGGTCGAAAGGTGCTCATAATTGTTTGTCTAGTCCCCTTGTACCAATTTGTGTTTAAATATGTATTTCAGTGTAACAAATCTAGTTCCATGTGCAAAATCAGGTTGCCAATGTATATGCTTGTACAATTTGTCATTCAACCGATTAAATTAGTTTCCACAGTATTCCTGGTTTAACCCTCTGGGGGCTCCCACCAAAGCAAGCATTTGGCATTTAGGATGCACGTTTGCTTTTGAGGTGTAAGACTCCCTCCCTAACCAGCATAATGCCCCTAACAAAGACTAGACCCAACTCCAGCCTCAAGTATTCGACCGGGGATGAGGGGGGGTTTCAGTAGCCATCTCCAAAAGTATCTCTCAAGTTTGTCCAACCAATTTAAAATCACACAAGGTCAATTCCTCCAGTACATACAAAACAATGGGACAGAAACTCTGTCTATAGACAGTTATTATCCCCTCCATAGAAAAACCTGCCATTTACTTGGCAAATAGCTCAATCAGGTGAGTCAGGCTTCAAGCCTTAGCCTTTTTTGTCTCTTTTATATAACTATAATTGCAGCTGGCGCTCATTTTAAGTCCCAGGTAAGGGTATTTCACAAGGTATTCCAGACTCTCCAAACTGGTAGTAAAGCTGGGGCATTTTACCCTCTTGCGACTACCAACTTAACCTTTCTTTTCTCCATGTTGATGGTTAGGTAATTTTCTGCTGCATATGTGACCAATGTGGCGAACATCCCCCTTGTTCCATTAAAAGTGTGATTGAAGACTACTAGGTCCTCTGCGTAAAGCATACTTGGTAATGACTGCTCTCCAATTCTGGGTCAACAGCTGACGACTGAGGAGAAATGGGGGGGGTCTGCCAGTAATCTATTATACAACAGGGGAGCCAGTGTACAACCTTGCTTCACTCCTCTATCTATTAAAAAATTGGTGGTTGTGGTGCTGAGTCATCCAGTCTCACATGACCCCCAGTATTGTGATGCAGGCCCTTCAAATACACGCATGAGCCACTTGGAGCAAACCCAGCCCTCAATTTTAACCCATAACTTCTCCTGGTTCACACCATCAAAGGCAGCCTGAAAATCTAGAAATATATTGTGCAGAGCCAACCCACACCGCGCTGAAGCCCTCCGATACAGTATATCCATTGCCCTCAGGTTATGAGGAGTAGAGCTCCTCGGGCGAAACCCAGTGTGTGTAAATTCAAGCAACTGCTTCTCGTCTACCCATGGCTGCAGGGCCTTTAAAACAAGGCTTGATAAGTGTTTCCCCATGGATTCCAGGAGTTACAACAGTCTGTAATGTTCTGGCATCAACCTATCTGCCTTTTTATGAACCGGAAAAAGTATAGACTGTTGCCATAAAGCTGGAATTTCCTGAGTAGGACATACTCTGTCAAATAAGATTCTTAAAATCTTGGCCCATCTACTAGAGTTTTGTTTTAAGACAAAATTGGCAAGCTCATTTGGACCAGTGGCCCTCGAGTTCTTGAGCTTCTGTATTAATATTTTTATGTCATACTCACTGGCCATCGAAGGCCAACCCCTGGAATATACTGCAAGACCATCTCCCTTATAGGGCTGTGGTCTTTATCCTTTAAATACTTAAGCCAGACTCTTTCATGTATATGGTTTAAAATTTGCCTCATGCAATCCCCCTTGGCCTGTGCCAAAATCTCCCAGATGTTTCTACTATGGCTACTTCTAAGTGCACCAATCAGTATTTGCCAATGATGATTTTTAGTCAAGTGTCTCCATTGCTTAAGCCAGTGTTTATATTCTCTATTAATCACTATTGACTGAGGACGCAGTTCATAGTCAGGGCCACCAGTCTTATGCAAAACTCTCAGGTTGCGTCTCATTTCTCACTTTGCATCACAGACGGTCTATCGAACGCATTAGTATGTTTTCCAATCCTCACTAAATGCCCTGATGGGAAATCTCCCATTTCAATCTTCAATTTCATTACTGTTTAGCCTACTCAGTGATTCATTGTCATCACAGCCAATTTTCTGTCACACGCCAATGATCAGCCCCCCATAGGGTCTACCCCTGTGTCCCTTCTTAAACATAACTTGATATAAATGATACCCATCCACATACCGGGGGCATCAAGCCAGATTTTGTGGAGGAGAAAAACATCAGAGCTGGTTAGTAATTGAATCGACCCCTCAGCCTCTGTAGGATGGCTACGTCACATAGTATTCCAACTGCCGATCTTATATGTTTAATTCCCTCTAGTAAATTGTTCCCTATGGAACTTGTGAGACTGGTACACCGGGGTTCAGTGAATGACATCAGGCCCTAAATGTGTGTTCCCATAAAGAGATCTAGGTATGTGAGGCCCAAACTGTGTGTTCGCATGGGAAAATCTATAGAGAATATTTAAATGGCATGGTGGACATGTGGAAGCATAAGAAAGGGACCTTTCAGCATAAGGCACCCTGATGGATGAGTCTGTGACGGTGGGCCTGGAGTACTGCTCATGACAACAGTCCATTTAAGACCCAGGCTGTACAAGATGTCTGCACTTGAACCTAACAGTGATACCACTATTGGGGAAACAAATCACATCAGTACCCAATTTGTTGGACAATCCCATTTAGGAAGTTGAAGTTGTAGAATGTCTGTTGAGGAGATTGTTGTGTCTATTTGATGTATCTGTGTGGGTGCATTGTGAATCAGTAAAGGAAGGAGATGTGTTTTATCGTGCCTGAGTGTGTTTGTAATGTTTATCAGTAAAGGAAGGAGATGTGTTGTGATGTGCTTGTCTCTGCATGTGAAAGCTGGTGATGTCATGTTGGAGTGTTGCCTTGTGAATGTCGGAATGTTTACCCAAGGATTCCACACCCAACCAGTTAGAGCTCCCCAGCCTGGGTGATGGGAGCCAGTGTTATGTCCTGTCCACTTATGTAGATTAGGAGATGAATGCAGAGTACCATTCTCCATTAAAAGGCAGGTTTTTGAGAGATGCGAGGTTTGGAATGTTATGAAATAGTGTAATGGGTGAAGTGAGGTGAGAGCGAGAGTGAGTCAGAGAAGCTGTGAAATGGGGCAGCACCGATAGTGTGTGTAGCCTGTGGATGTGCTACAATTAAGTGAGGAGGTAGCGCCTCCGTGACTATAGTGGAGGTAGCACTTCCGCGAGTACAGTGGAGGTAGCGCCTCCCACATGAGGAGCATGAAAGTATTTTTAGAGGTAACGCCTCCGCCAGAGTAATTGGAGGTAGCGCCTCTGCCAGAGTAATAGGAGGTAGCACCTTCGCCAGAGTAGTTGGAGGTAGCGCCTCTGCCAGTGTGATTGGAGGTAGTGCCTCTGCCAGAGTATTTGGAGGTGGTGCCTCCGACAATGTATTTGGAGGTAGTGCCTCCGCCAGTGTAATAGGAGGTAGCGCCTCCACCAGAGTAGTTGGAGGTAGCACCTCCGCCAGTGTGATTGGAGGTAGTGCCTCCGCCAGTGTAATTGGAGGTGGTGCCTCCGACAGTGTATTTGGAGGTAGCGCCTCCGCCAGTGTAATAGGAGGTAGCGCCTCCACCAGAGTAGTTGGAGATAGCACCTCCGCCAGTGTGATTGGAGGTAGCATCTCTGCCAGAGTATTTGGAGGGAGTGCCTCCGCCAGTATCATTGGAGGTAGCGCCTCCGCCAGTGTAATAGGAGGTAGCGCCTCCACCAGAGTAGTTGGAGGTAGCACCTCCGCCAGTGTGATTGGAGGTAGCATCTCTGCCAGAGTATTTGGAGGGAGTGCCTCCGCCAGTATCATTGGAGGTGGCGCCTCCGCCTGAGTATTTGGAGGTAGCGCCTCCACCAGTGTGATTAGAGGTAACGCCTCTGCCAGTGTATTTGGAGGGAGTGCCTCCGCCAGTGTGATTAGAGGTAGCGCCTCTGCCAGTGTATTTTATTTGGAGGTAGTGCCTCCGCCAGTGTAATTGGAAGTAGCGCCTCCGCCAGAGTATTTGAGGGTAGGGCCCCGCCAGAGTATGTGTAGGTAGCGCTTCTGCTTGTGTCATTTGGTAGTGCCCTGCCAGAGTATTTGGAGGTAGCGCCTCTGCCTGAGTAATTGGAGGTAGCGCCTCCACCAGAGTATGTGTAGGTAGCGCTTCTGCTTGTGTCATTTGGTAGCGCCCCGCCAGGGCCCCAGTGTAGTTGGAGGTAGCACCTCCACCTGAGTAATTGGGGGTAGGGCCCCGCCAGAGTATGTGTAGGTAACGCTTCTGCTTGTGTCATTTGGTAGCGCCCTGCCAGTGTATTTGGAGGTAGCGCCTCTGCCTGAGTAATTGGAGGTAGCGCCTCCGCCAGTGTGATTGGAGGTAGCGCCTCCGCAAGAGTATTTTGAGGTAGCGTGTAGCGAATCTGCTAGAGTATTTGGAGGTAGCATATCCACCAGTGTGATTGGAGATATCACCCCAGATGCTTGAAGGTGTAGGTGGGTGTGTAGGGTTAGTGGCCTACAGAAGTAGAGAGAGTGTCCCTAAGAATTGATATTCCCCTTGCTGGTGATGGATGTGGAAAGGAGGGGAATATGCTGTGGTGTGCTTGTCCGTGTGTGTTGACGTTTGAGAAGAAGGGAGATATGTTGTGTCTATTTGATGTATCTTTGTGGGTGCATTGTGAATCAGTAAAGGAAGGAGATGTGTTATATCGTGCCTGAGTGTGTTTGTAATGTTTATCAGTAAAGGAAGGAGATGTGTTGTGATGTGCTTGTCTCTGCATGTGAAAGCTGGTGATGTCATGTTGGAGTGTTGCCTTGTGAATGTCGGAATGTTTACCCAAGGATTCCACACCCAGCCAGTTAGAGCTCCCCAGCCTGGGTGATGGGAGCCAGTGTTATGTCCTGTCCACTTATGTATATAACTTCATGTAACTGTGACTTAGGTACTTGTAATAAACATATAAGTAATCCCAAGAAGCCTGGAAGTCACTTTACAACAGAGATCATCGACAGCTGAGAAATCCTGGACCATAATCGTAGGAAAGATGATCGATTTAAAAAGGGACTGGTTACAGTGGGCTAAATCTCTTTGATTGTCACTAGTGCCCCCAACTTCAAGGCCCCAGTGACAAAACCACTGCATTGGGGGTTATAAAGATCCAGTTCCTCATTCCCTGTGTTTGGAAAAACAGGGTGAGAACCTCTGTCAAAAAAGACGACACTTGGTTGACAGATTTCCAATGTTCCTTGTTGTCTCCTGCTGACACAACTACCGAGGGCTGTTTTCCAATTTTGGGCCACTAAGCTGACCATTACCTTTCTAACTCATCCAAGCTCCAGGAATTCTCTCTGGTACCACTCAGAGGAGCCCAGTCACGGGGCGTTCCTGGACCTTTGCTGGAATTTGCTTCAGACAAGGGTAGGCCAATTGGTCCAATGGCCCGCCCAGAGTTACTTTATCTGCTTTGTACCATCAACCTGTACTCTAGTGATCATTCTTGGCTTGGGAAAGGGCACTCCACTGACTGCCCTTCGAGCTGTGGGTGGGCCACTAGAATTGTTCGAAAAACAGACTTTCTTTACACTTCTACTTGATGTACCGGTGGTTACTGTGCATAGTTGCCTCAACGTATCTATTAGGGGTGAACTTTTTGTCATTGATATTTCATTGCATAGTGCTTCCAAGGCATCCTCTTCATCACCTTCAGTGATGTTAACTGAGTCTTGGGGTGTTTTATTGAGGCCAGTGAACTGACTGAACAGTCTGAGGAACTCACCCCAGGCTCACATAATTCCATTGTATTTTCCTCCGTGGTTGACACAGTGGGGTTCCAAGGCACCAGCAATGTGGGATTTAACTCCCCTCGCTGATTTTTGTCTTCCTTTGTTTTCCAGTACATAGTGCATGTGCTCGGCAGGAGTATCTAAAATAATGTCCTCTTGCTGTTATTGTCTTCAAATTGTGTTGTTCTGTGGCCATAGCTGTGCAAAGAACGAATAATGCTTCAATTTTCGAGAGGATGTTATTAAGCTGGGGCTTCAAGGAAGCCACGTCGGTGGCAAATCATCGCCCTGTAGGTTACTGATGGATGCCTCATGGTAGCTTACGTCACCTGTAAATTCTAAACTAGCAGTCAATGCTTCAAGGTTTGGGCTACTAGACAGGTTTGCTTTGATGATGTTGTCATATGTAGCCATGGTAGGCCCTAAAGGATTGCGTTTCAAAGTCCTGCATAGGCAAAGCAAGGAACCATTATTATCGAGTGACTGCAGTGGATTCGGCACTTGGTTGTCAAATTCATCTGCCAGGCATGTAGAATTGTTTTTTGCAAAAGTGGCTCCATACACCGACTCCTGCAGGTCGATTTTCCCACTACTGGTATTATCCATTGTCATGTACCTCACATGGTAAATGGAGGGCACACCATTATGATTTGTGCATTGGGCTGTCTTACAGCATGAAAATAGCCAGAAATCACAGTCTGGTCACTAGGCGGTGGCTTTCCAGCACGTAGGCATTAATTTCTACCCTTCTTAGTGTTGGGTGCATCTATAAGGCCTTTGCGGGAGTTCAAAGGGCCCTGTGATCGTTAGCCAATTTTTAGTGATTCACTGCACAAGCCCACTCTACGTGGCATTTTAGTCTTCACAGTGGAGTAAATAATATCAAGAGCAGGTGTGTTAATGAATAGCAAGGTGTAAGTAGAACACAGCAATCAGTTATGCAGGAAAAAGTCATACAACCGAGGGTGGTAGTAACAGCACTTAAGGGACACACCAGCATATGCAAGCGACTAATGACACTTAGGGATGCAGGCTATTGCTGGCTATGGAAGGCTATGGGACACTGCTAAGTCCTTGGTGTACCCACGCTCCTTCGCACATTCCCACCAATAAGCTGTGTGTTCAATTTGAGGTTGGACTTACATGGATCGCAGAGCATGCAGCGAAGTCTCTGATCGTAGACCGCTGGGTAGGAGAGCTCATCTTGCTCCCAGCACGCTGGCACAGACTGCACCGACTGCATTCAACGCGCTTTCCATCTCTGTTACGCTCTGCTTGGGAAATGGTTTTAAACCCTTGCCTCCTTCGTTCAGCAACAATGGAAATAGTTAAAACACTGGGGACTGCACCACTGCAGTCAACTCACTCTCCAACTACAAAAAACAAATGAAAAGCTACACAATGCTCCAAGGAATCCTCCAGAAAGCACTGCCATATTTGGGGGAGAGACGACAGACAACTTGAAATAATTCCTGAGACTTGTTATTTGCTTGCAAGATTTTAGTTTGGAGAAAGGCTTTTTTGGCAAGAATGCATGTTTTATTTATTCTAAATGCTGCCAGATAATAATCAGATTTCACTTTACTCCAGATTTTCTCTGTGTTAAGGAGTCAAGTTTTAAATTAATCCCAGTGATAAAAAATAAAGAACTATGCACACCAAAGCATTTTCAAAATAAGAAGCAAGTGTTTTTTTCACGATTCTACTCAATAACTTTTTCAGATTTTGTGTGCGATTATACTTTCAATTTACATATTAATCCTAAATAGTCTGATTAAATGATAATTTAACAGAAATTGGACTGTACTATCGGGAGTAGGAGATGATTGCTCTAGAAAGAATCTGTTTGAGACAATGTCCTTTTACATACAAAAGTTTGTTTATCTGATAACAGAGAGTATGTGGTTGATTTTACTGGCATCAGTATAGGGATGTCATCCCAGAGGTTGAATGTTTACAATCAAGCACTCGAGGTTCCAAAAAAGAATCCAGGCCCTCTAAAAAGGATTCGGACCACCCTCAAGGGCAGTAACAAAGAAGGGTTTTTACTGTAAAAGTATGTTATAAAGGACAGGTTATGTAACAAAACCTCACAAGAAGCCTCTCAGGAAATACCTCTAACGGATTAAACCTTAGAACTAAATCAGTAAACAATTGCAGTTCCTTCACAGTTTTTTTATGGCCAATTAAACCATCGAAAGGCATCATTAGCGAGCACACATGTAGGAAAAAGAAGTTGGCCCTTTCAGGTGTTGTATAATCTGAGAGCTTTAGCCTGACACAGCTATGTGTGATGAGAGCTTGTATTTATTTTATTTATATAGCGTTAGCAGCTCGCAAGCATCAAGTCCCTGACATATACACGAAGAGACAAAACATAAAAATCACAAGACAAGGTGCTCAATAAGTCATTAGAAGAATCAGTTTCTTAGGACCGGTTTATCATTTGAACAGAGTCTTGAGTTTTTTCCGAACCTTGTGTATTTTTGTTCTAGTCTCAAATAGATGGATGCTTTAATATGAAATGTTTTCCCAAGTCCGTTAACCCTTTTGAATCTGGCAATTTCGAGATGACCTTTTGAATCTGACCTAAGTTTCCGTCTTGGTATCTTTGTGACCAGTTTGTTTTTCAGGTAAGACACTTTGCGTCAAATCTGAGGATGTTGTCCCTTCTCCCCTAGGAGGAGGCCCATGCGGCTAGGGCGGTGCGTCCACAGAACAGTAACACCCCTGGGGGCGAGGTGCATCCGGGGAGCATTGCATGGGAGAGGAAGCACCTTAGGGATTAGGGACGACCGTCCCCAAAGAAGACGTATCCTCACCAATAACCTGATCCTAGACCCTCTTCTTACAACCCTAAGAACAACCCCTTCCCTAATAGGCCCATGAGTTGTGCTCACCATACAATTCCCCTAGACAGTACTGTGACAAGGAAGAGTAAGAGTTATCTAAGTGAAGATCCCTTTCCCAGTACTGTGACAAAGAAGAACACCAGTGACTCACAAGGGAGTCTTAAGATCAGTACTGTGAAGAGGGAGAAGTGTGGTAGCATGAAGAATACCTAAAATAACTATATTGAACAGTCTACTGTTTCCCCAAATCATATAGGGCAGTGGCAGTATAAAAGGGAAGAGAGATTCAGGAAGTATGAGAGAAGCCCTCCCTGGAGGAGTAAGGGGTAGGAATGCAGTGCTGAAGCAGAAGAGGCTGTGATTCAATGTGACTTCCAGAGAGGGTGAAACCCCTTGAGCGTCAGCACTCTGGGGAGAAAAAGGGAAGCTGGAGACTCCATCACTGGAGGGACCAAGAGACCTGCTCAAGGGGACCAAGAGACCTTCTCAGCACTGCAGTAGCACTGGCCGCAGGAGGAAAGTGAGGGAGTTTTAATCAAACTCAGCTGGGAGACAATGAGAGAGCAGCACTCTGAGGAGGAACAGTGGGAGCCATGCACAAGTGCAGCTGACACGAGCCGCAGAGGAAATCGTAACCGGAGGAAAGGGAGAACTCGAACGTGGTCCACCATGAAAGAACTACTCAGGTTGCTATCAAGTGAGTGCCCCAGACCCCGGCGAAGCCTGCAAGAGTGAACTCGTAGCCAGGAAACATCGGAAGACTGCAGACCCACTGAAGACCCCAATGGATTCCCGGATGTTACTGGAGCCTTGAGCAGGGATGCAGCTGCCTGGGAACTGCTGGCACCCGAGAAACGGAAGGAAATAGGTACACAGGTTACGGAGGAGGTGCTGGAGGTCTAGGGAAGAAGAAGGGTGCACATAGAAGCTGGAAGGAGAGGGATTGGGATGCTGAGGCAAATGAGAGGTCGGGAATATGAGGGTCTGGGACCCCCTGGAGTTGCATATTTGGCAGGGGACTGAATCAAGCAGATACAATGCAACTTGTTGAGTCAGGGATGCGACACCCAAATAAGAATGCAAGAATAAGATGGTCTGTGACGCTTGAGTTGTATATTTGGCAGGAGAGTGAACCAAGCATGTACAATGCAACAGTTTAGGTCTGGGAACCGCACCCAAATAAGAAATCAACAATAAGAGGTCTGGGACCCTGAGAACGAAAGCAGTGAACAAGGAAGAAGTATATGCTTGGTGGGGAAGTAGACCAAACAGAACCTACACTGTGGGTCCCGGACTCACATGCATGTGAGAAAGTGACCAAGACTAAGAGGTTCAGGGACCCTGTGGGAGAAAGAAAGACAGTTCATGAGGTCCACTTGCTTGGCAGGAGAGTGAACCAAGCCAGTTTTTTGTGATTCTGGGACCTGCACCCATAAGAGAGAGTGCGAACAAGAGCCTTGAGAGCCCAAAAGCTGATAAAAGGAAGTCTACACCTGGTAGCGGAGTGTGCCAAGCTGGTAGGATAACAGAACTGTGTAGCCAAGAAACAGTTCCTTGTAGATTATCCAGTGACATTTTACCTAAGAGACACAAAGGGGTTCAGCATATGAATTAAAATAAGATCAGAAGAAGTCTAGGGGAAAGGAACACAACCCTAGCCTTGGAACCTTTTTTGGGACATTATTTTGCATCACTTTTCTATTGCCGGAGAGACTGGGATCTGTCCTGCTGGTTGAAAACACAACAAACACGTTTTACTTTGAGACAAGATCATCCTTGCACAATTACTTTAGGTTATTAGCATTAGGGATCGAGGTAGGCTTTTGAGACACGACAGTGACAGACCTTTTAGTTTTGGACTTCCTAACGACTTCCTAACAATTTCATTTGTTTTCTTTGAGGCAGGGAAACCCCTTTTAGTTTTTGGGATTAAGAGGCATTTTTCCAACTCTTTCTTATTAAATAAAAGTGTATACACAAAAATATGGCACCATTGTGTCTGAGCCTTAATTCTGCACCCTTACAACTTGCACATCTTACGGAAGAGGCCATCTGCACCAGTACATTCTCTTGCCTGCAACTGCATCCCATCTCCCTGGACAGTGGAGGTCGTCCAGTACTGTTCGCCCATTTCTTGTGAAGAAGTTAATTTTCTAGATCTAGCGTCCCAACCAATCAAAGCACAGCTACCAATGCACATGGTCCTCCATAAACGCCCTTTACAAAGCAGCTTCAGAAACGTGTACCTTTAGAAAGAATCAAGTGCAAAGCTGGCAGGGAAGCCTTCATCCACAGTATTGTTTGAAACATTCTTTCCACTACATAATAGCGTTAAATGTGGGATGCAGTAGAAAGATGGCATCTTTCAAGCCATTACTTTTTTTGTTGTGCGGTCTTTGTGCCCATCCTTTTGCGCGTGGCTATTGACTGCACCAATAACAGCCGCTTGTCCTTTACAGAAGCATGTTTCAAGTCTCTTGCTTCTGAAAATTTTGTTTTTGTATTTCATCGATCCCTTTTGTGGCGCAGCTCCCGATTCAAGATTTGCGCCACCACCGGTCTGTGTCATCGCTTTCCCACACTTTAATAATCCAAGCAGCAGACATGGCACCCCACACAGCAGCTCCTCTTCCTGTCGTTTCAAAATGTTTTTACAGGGCTTTGGAACCCAGCTGCGTAATCACAAGATGAGCACTTACTGTGCCAGACTAATTGCGAGACCTGCTGCTTAAGAGAAAAAATAATGGTTCCGAAAAAAGGTTTCTCGTTTATGTAGCGGAACAAAAGTCTGGAGGTAGGAGCCCATTCGACAGGAGGCCTGGCTGACAGAGCACACCGGAAGTCCCGCGATGGCACATGCGCACTAGGTGATGACATACGCTCTTATCGCCATTAGCAAAACGTTCACATTTTTAAGCAACCCAGCAACCCAAAGGTTACTCGTGTTTAGCAAATGTTAAATGTTCCAAGGACACTGCTCTGTAAACGGAAGCTCTCCAGGGGTGCAGTAACTAGAACTTTTCTTCAAACCGTGGCAAAAAGTGCACTTATACTTCATAACAATATGTGTGCACCTGAAGTGGCTTCGGCGTTTAGAGCAGAAAGCAGCAAAGGGGGGCACGTAATGATAGTACTAAGTTTACAGAACAACTCAAGTGCACTTTTCAAAACCATTTTAGGAACCCCGTTTTTTTGCAGGGTCACACACGCTTTGGCACTGCCACTGTTGTATAAGTGTACCAAAAAAGTACTGGAAATGTGACTCTGGCAGCGGAAAGAGTAGGAAGGAAGGGAGCAACGTGCACCACATTTTTCAAGGGGTTGCAGTCATGTTGGTTGACAGCCAATTGAGTTGAAACAGATTTCACTGTAGCTGATATCTGGTGGTAAAGTGGAGAAGTGTTCTTTAACTTCACAAAGAACTGATCCTGAATGGTGAAAATGGTTGCAAAAAGTAGTGGAGCTGTTAAAAGTACACATTTAAATTAGTGGAACATGGCTCCCAACCGTTCCTGCTCACTTAGACCACTGCTTTGGTAGAGGAGCTTCTGGAAATTAGACCACTGAATTTTCATGGGTCACCAAGCCAAAACTTTGGTGACCTGCAAATATTTGTGAATTACTTTTGTAGTTCCAAATCAACACAACACTATCAATCCCTCCCTCCAACTGCAGACCCAGTCCCACTCCCGATGTCCTCCCACTAGCACTCCAAGAATAGTTTAAACATTGTTTTAACGTCCAGTCCAAGAGTGCCGAAATGGAAACAGCCCTGCAGAGACCAGGTATTCCCCAGAAAGGCACTGGGGGTTATTATAAAGCTCTGTGAGGGTTGACCGCAGCCTGCCCTCTCCTGCAAGACGCGCGATTGGGAGAGTAAGACATTTCATGGATGACTACCGGGAAACGTTTGGAGATTGTCAAAGCTCCCAAAATTTGGAGCTGTTAAGGGTATTTTTGACCCTGTTCGTCTTCAGAAACTGTGCTCATGTTTTTGGCTAATTCAATAAACTAAACTGTCACCTAGAAAACATCTCAGATGAAGAGCTAGCCAAGTGTTGCCTCTAATACATCCTGCAATGAGTATTGAACTTGGGGGGTACTGGGGGCGTTTTATTACATTTATTTTCCTCAAGAAACCTTTGCATTCACAAACAGGAGACTAGGTGTAGCAGAACAACACTGTGCAATATAAATACTGCAACCTTATTTTGGCTGCGGAAGGGGGCAGAGTTGTCATTTAAGAATTCCTCTTGTTAATATTTATGAGATAAATATGGATACAATTCAACATGTATGCAAATTGTATCTCATGAATATTAATGAGGGCTATCCTGAAAACCCGTCAGGTTTCTGGCCCTGAAGGCCTGTAGTTGGACAACCTTGCCTTAGAGCTTCAAGGAAGAAAAAAACGTAGAGAGGAGGATACTACACCCTGTGTGGTAAGACGGTCCGAACAGTAATACAATTATTTCTATATTGCATGAATAATGATTCTAATATAATCTGGTACATTTGGCCAATCGTGTCAGTGAGTGAAAAATTAAAGTTGTTTATTTCAGCGTTACACTAAAAGCGGAAAACCTCGAACGAAACAAGTATTTTGTAAAGTAGCAAAAATAGAAAATACCAGTGCAGGCTGCCCTGTGAACAAGTCAAGGGCTCTGTGAAGGAGCCACGCTACTCCATGTAGTGGTTTGTCACATGACATGCATCTCAGCACGAGGAATGCACTTGGTCAGCCAGCAGTGTTCTTATAGGAGAAGAGGCAGGGACTGTGCCAACGTTGAATCATTCACAGTATACAGAGGCAGGGAATTACACATAATAATAATAATAATTTGGCATTTATATAGCAGGTATCTGAGCGCTGCTTATTATTACCCACGGTGGAAGGATGAAAGGCTGAGTTTGGCCCCACTGAGTTAGCAGGCTCTGCACGGATGTCAAAGCGAGCACTCTACTCGCTGTGCCACTTGACCGGCTTATGCAAGTATGTTGCTTTTTAAGCATGGAAAAGCCATTAAAGACTTTGGAAAACAAATGTGTTTGCTGTCAGCAATCATACCATTTAAAGCATAACATTTCATTTTAGAATATTTCAAACTAAGTATTTATAGAATGACCCTTCAACTCTGTTGCTTAATACAAAAATCTAATTTGACTTTATGTTCTAATATTTTAATTAAATCCCTGCTTGTGAGAACATGGGATGATTTGCTGATATTCCTTTTAATGCTTAGATTTGTATTTTCATGGCCTGCTAAATTATTGATTATTTCAGATACTAATCAGTATAATGCCCCATATCAGATGGCATATCCATCTATTCTTTCCTGCATTTCTTCTTCAATCTCATGTCTACAAGGTCTATATATGGGTTGCTGCTGGTTCCTCCCTCGTTGTCTTCTTTGCAAGAGGAGGTATAACCAAGTATACATGCTTGAGAGATCAGCACGAGTGGCAATCCATGACTGTAGTTATCATGTCATCTGCAATATTTTGGGATACCAAATTTCCAAATGATATCTTTGCAATAAATGCTGCATGATTTAAAATGCTTCAAACTAGTCATCAATGGCTTATCACAGAATGTCAATTTCTGTTCACTCGCATTGTATTGCTCCTTTTATTTACATACATTACCGTCTTCCAAAGGGCGTTCGTCCACTACAACGCTTCGAGTTCTTACCAATGGCAGTAGGTACTATACAAATATCAAATAACTTGTCAGAGCAGCAATAAACTACAGTAGCTGACTTCATTCCATTTACAGATTATTTCTTTTCTTTCTTGGATCAATAACATTTTGTCTTCATAAATACTGTTTTAAATCCTTTGCACACACTTTCACTCCTTCTCACATATATTACAGAAACATGCCCAAGGAATCTGAAAAGAAATACACCAGCAGATGTAGATGTGCCCTAAGTTTATTCACCTAATAGCAATTAGAATTATGTGCATACAATATTCAGTGCATGAATTCCAGTTTTCAAGAGTGGGACTGCATCTCTTTCTCTTTATTAGTACGCAGCATTTGGTGTTAGCTCTGGGAGTAAGTAGCCATGCGTGTTGTTTTCAGACTTATTCCACACCCTAGAAGGATGGTGCCCTGCATGTTTTCTGAATCACTTAAGTTGTCTTCAAGAATTAACAACGAGAGTTCATCTTGAAATTCAATGTGATATTGTTCCTCCCCCAGGTATGTTACATATTGAGCACTTTCCATTTATTTACCATTTCATTTCATATTGTAGAGTGTAGAGGCAAACAGGGTGCTTGTAATATACCCAATAAACTATACTTAATTGAACATCCTCAAGATGTGACATCAGATTATGTGGATTCAAGTATATCTGCTTGTTCACATTTCATAACTGCCAGATTGTTTTATTGTTCTTCAATTGCAAGGCCAATCAAAACTTCTTGCAGCAAGCAAACCTTAAGTATTTTGTATTTTTTTGTATTAAGGATTTGTATGTTATTGGGATTTATAAAGCGCTTCCACCAAAGTGTTGCACGTAATTACATTATATGTTACCAAAATTAGTAATGGTGAACATTTTAAAGTCAATCAGATCATCAATTTGTAAGGATTAGCAAAGAGTAGAAAGAAGATGGACATTCAGATGAGAGAAGCATATGTGTAGAGACGGGCAAGAATGTACTTCGAGAGGCAGGGAGTTCTAATGTTTGAGTGCAAGGAGAGAGAAGGATCGAAAAAATGAGAAACACTGGTGGATTTTGGAGAGGTTTGGAGATATTGGTGTTTAGAGTGAAGGGATTGCTAAGGGGAATAAGGAGAGATGAGCATGACAAAGCAGCAAGGTAGGGGGAGAAAGACCATGATACAATTTGAGACTATATAAAAGAAATGGAAAAGGAGACAAGAGTCGTAAGGAAAACGTGGGATGCAGTGGAGGGAAGGGGAAACAGCAGGAAATGGTGAAAGCCCAAAAAGAGTACACATGGCAGAACTAAAAACTGAGGGGAGTGGAGTAAGACGTGAAGAAGGCAGACCCATGAAGAGAGCAGCACAATAGTGAAGACATTAACGCATGGACTTCTCTGTAAGAAGTTTTGCAGCATGTATATTGTGAAGGTGAACCCAACAGAGAGGAAAAGGAGAGTGAATAGTTGAAGAAGACCCCAATCTTACGTGCAGATGAAAGAAGGTTGCCAAAGAAGAGGGGAAAACGAGATTGGAGCAGGAAGGGGCGGGGGAAGGATAGTTTTTAGGAGGTTCAAGTGAAGGAAATGGGGTGGCACCCAAGTTTGGGCAGTAGAGATAAATGCAGATATTAAAGAAGGAAGAAAAGGTGAAGAAAATTAGTGCAAGGGCTACAGCAATTGGAATGCTAGTCTTCACCTGGAGGTAAAGTCAGACACAGAGATATCTGCACTTTACACAAAACAAAAGCCAGCACTTCTATGCACTGCAAATAATATATTGTTTACAGGGTAACACATATCAACATGTTTTAATCAAATAGATTATTTTATCCCCATCAAGGACATAGTAAGGATATGATATGTCTCCTTGAAGTTCAAAGCCAGTTTTTACTTCTGGAGTTCTCTAGATTTCAAATAATCCATCTGCTAGAGCGTCTTGGACATAGAATTGCATACAAATCAGGGCATCACTAGCTGCCCAGGGCCTGTGAAGCATTTGATTGTCCAGCAAGGCCAACATTTAAAATGAGTCCATATTTGGCAAGACATTGCATTCCCAACAAATGGACAGAACATCAGCCGTCACATGCAATTGAAGACCCCGTCGGGAGAAGCAATCCATCTTCGATGCTGCTGGGTGGATTTGTGGCAAGGGTAAATTCTTCCGCCCCAACTCCATTTCAGCAATACATCATTTTGCCCTGGCAGGCTAGAAGTCTGCGGACCCATCTGCATAAGGACAAAAATACTCATATGGAATGATAATATTGCATTTGATGTGCAGTTGTAAATACAATTGTTACATCATATTAAGTGGACATTATTTAATAATGAGATAAACCACTGTGATAAACTCACATACATGTTGCTTGTGTTAGAGGTGGGGTGAACAAGAGGGCTGGGGACCACCACATGCTCAATGACAGTACACAGAGGATTCACCATGTCACCCTCTCTAACCTCATCCCTATGTGCAGAATCTTTGCCGATCACTAAGCATGCCCACGTTCACCAAGAGAAAACATCAAGGGAAAAATGCATCATTTGAGAGAGTGGGAGACATAGTTATGGAAGGCCCATTTCTGCGGGTACCTACAACTACCTAAAATAATATTAAGAAACTTGGAATCGTGATGAGAAAAATGTTTGTGGCATAATGGAGCAATTGTGCAGAACAGGCATGAACCCACTCATGAGATTCCACCAAAATCTATATGAATTTGCACATGCTGTATGATACATTTGACATAATATATTAATATTTGAGTTGCTCTTTAAGTAGACACCCCAATCCAATACATCATATGCAATCACACCCACAAATCTGGGCAACATTCTCCACATTTGGTCTCGGGAGGATTGATCAGGGGCAATGTGCTCGCCTGGGAAGCAAGGCGACACAGAGCAACACAGGTTCGATCCCCGGGTCCGTGCTTAGAAACCTCTGGGTATTAAGCGCGTTATAAATAACCTATCATTATGAAAAGGCACATTTACACTGAATCAATTAATTTTACTTTCCCCAATGATGCCAATACATAAGTGAATCAAAGAAAAAATGCAGGTTTCCTACTTCTAACATAAATGTGGTTCTGTGGGCTATCAGTGTGTGTGCCGTTAACACAATAACTTGGTTTAGAATTCTGTAGGTTTTGTGTTAGGGAAGTCATGTCTTCTATTTAGAATGCACAGAGTATTTGACACAATGACCCAACCTGAGAAAATGGTTTGCAGATTTTATTGAAAAAAATATAAATACCCATCCCCTTTCAAATCACATATGAGTATCACTGTGCAATTTCAGAATGAGGGGTTGCATGAGATTTACATTTTCTTACAATTTGTGGGAATAGAAGTGACTAAATTAAACTTGCTCCAATCTTCCAGTCCTTACTAAATAGCTATGACCTTCACAGAATACACATCCTGAAAATTCCATACGACCATGCCAAACAAAAACCCATTTGGGGCCCTCAAACCATGGCCTAATGTCTGTTGTATCGGAAATAGTGCTTTTGGTACAATTTATTGATGCATAATGTTTAAAGAGCAAATGCACAGAATTGCTTTTATATATCAATGCTATCTATATCAGTGTGCACACAACTAAGACAAGTATTTAGAGTTGGATTCAATAGACATTTCATTCAGTTTTGAATGCCATGATATTGCACTATTTATTTCCCATTTAAATCAATGTATTTGTATAACACCTTCCCACACCACCCCCCACAATGGGATTTGAAAGGAAAATAGAGAGGGGATATATCAATTATTTTGGGCAAATCTCTGACTAACTTTTGGTAAGTAATTAGAAGCATGAAGTCAGGAGAAACCATAATGTGTTCTCAGGGGAGTCCCAGTCATCCTCATGTCCCCTTCTGCAGGCTCCATTGTGGATAGGAATCATCCCTTGAGACAGATCTTAAGTTGTTCTCTCTCTTTAACCATCCAATAGGAACCAGTGATGTTTAAAAGTCTTTTAAAATCCACACCATATGTCATAACTAGGTAACACTATTTGATTGGCCCGATGATTCCATTGGCTTACTAAACTGTCAGACACACCCAGAGAATAAGAACCCCATATTTTTATTGACTGATAATATGTCTATATTTGTGATAAGAAAAACTGTGGACCATAAACAACTCCAAAAAGGTTTGACATCAATTACATTGTTCTTGCATGATTTACAACAACATTATGCTAATTCAATGAAATCAAGATTAGAATCTGTTTGCAGATGCACATTTGGATATGCATCATTTCTATTCTGGATATCCTTCATAAACTACATTTTGTTCTCACTTTATGATTTATTAGAAACAATGCAGTTTCAGCATCAAAATGAAGTGTAGACTCTGTTTCGTATCACACACTTTAGCTTTCTTCCAAGTCTGTGGCTACTGAATTTGGATCATAATTAGCTTCACTATGTAAAAGGTAATGTATTGATCACATCATGCATTTGAACTGTGGTCTTTGGTCCCAGGCTTCTGCACATGACTTCATGCAAACAAATCTATCTAATGGGTCGACTGAGTGATTCATTTTTTGAAATAGGATGACCGGTCCTTTTGTTTTCACTGCAGTAGCTTGCAAATGTCCAGTTTTATTGATAGCCAGAGTTCAAATGTGTCACTTTTAATGGACAAATCTGCCTTTGAGGCTGGATCATAAAACCTATCAGCTGTTCACTCTAGATATGAATCTTGTGTGAAGCCTACAGATTTCATAGTCTTGTGTGAAGCCTACAGATTTCATAGTCTTGGAATTTTAAAGTGTTTTTTTTTGTACATTCTTCTCTGGAAAACTCACAAAGGAGGGTGGGCTATTTTGCTCAGAGTTGGAATCCTGGCCAACTTGAAGTCAGCCTACAAAAAAGGGAGAGGAGCCCAAATAATTGTACAATCAACGTCTCATTGTGCAACACCTATAGACAATCACAAAAAATGTATCTCAAAACAGTGTTACAATTATTTATTTAAGAATGTGACCATTCAATGCATTTTTAAGTACACTACACAACATAGGTAGTCTTAACATTCATAGGTAGTCGTGATATACATAGACAGTGCTGAAAGGGAACCCATGACCGAAAGCCTGCCTCAGAACACAGGAGCCTTATTTCTCCTCACTTATTAAAACATCAGAAAACAAAATCATAACTCTTGTCTCAGTAAAAAGGTTTTAAATACTGTGTTGACAGATATGGTGCACATAACTGTTCTTATGCAAGTGTACAGCATGTAACATTTTATCCACCCAAAACATAACACTTTCAGTATTGTATTTTTTGTGGTTGTCAGGGGTCGTAATGGCACATCCCCTGTATAATGCTGTTGATGAAATATGTTCCGGCTGTTGATTCAAAAAGTTCTGCCACACGCTCAGTATGCCAACCTACCAAAGGAGCCACTCACATTCTCCATGTTGCTGCCGACCTTTCATATTGAACCTTACCATGCCAATTTCCATATGCTAAGTCAATTTCACATTGGCCCATACTCACACACATTGCATTTCATTTTGCACATTGTCCTAGGAAATTACCCATGCTGGTTTCATATTGTCTTCTGAAAATGGTAATGAAAATGAACACATCTCCATAATAATAATAAAAATAATTTAGCATTTATATAGCGCTACGAACCCCAGGCATCTGAGCACTGCTTATTAATACCCACGGTGTGAGGTGCTCAGTTACATGTCTGTTTACACACCATAATGGCATTTTGCTCCCCAAATAAATCATTTCATGATTCTGAAATATGGAAGTGAGAATGTAATTCATTGAAAACGTGCATATCCATATTTGTAAAAATGTGCGTATGGAGGGTGGCAATACATGGGACCCAGTAATAACTATGATTAACGTTCTGCTTGTCTCCCTCAGAGAAATGTCTCAATATCACTGTTTTACTATAACCGGGAGATTTCCTAGACCAGCATCATGCTGTCTCCTTGCCATTTGTCCATAACGGTGGTGTTTCCCTTTTAAAAGGATGTATCGCCCTTTTAAGCATATGGGTCATGACTTAGTCATGACAGTAGTTAATAAAAGGGGGCTCTGCCCGCACGTGAAGCACTGCAGCAGCAGACTCCACAATTCAGCTACTGGTGTGCTTAATTTGGGGCATGCTATGTGACCACGGCCTGTGTATTTGCCATGGCCCATATGCCCACGGATCCAGGGACTGTTTGCTGGGTGATCCTAGTTCCAACATGTGACCGGGGAATTATGGTCATAGCAGGGTGCCCCCTGCCTGTGGTGGCTGCATGATCATGGCAGCATTGGTCATCGCTGGGTGCCCCCAGCAGCTGTGTGTCTTGCCCAGGTGCCCCAATCCAGACACAACAATAATCACTTTTTCCATATATAACCACATTCCCCTTATGGTCTACATTCAGCCTAAGGAAAATACATGACAAACCTGAGCTTAACATTTTTGGCCATGGACACCTTATTAAGAAGCAGTGTCCATATGTCTGGGTGGTGAAACATACCACATGTGCAGTTTGACACAATGGGGCATGCCTGCTATGTGGTTGGTATAACCACAATATCCATATGTGCAGCCTTCAAATGTTTAGCTGGTGTCATATGGCATAAACCAATAACATGCCAGATGTCAGATATAGTACCTCCTGCTAAATCCATCATGAACTATGAATAATTTCATACACCCAGTTTTAGTCATGACATTACCAATGACATCCTTCATTAACAGCATCATATCCAGTACCGACATCACGTCCCTATGTATGACACCATATATCCAGGCACACATGGGTGTATTTTCATGAGCAGTTGCTCTCAATTGGCCACCAGCACCAAGTTGTGGCTTTATCACATTGCATGCCCCAACAGATTTTTTAATTGCAGTCTGACTTGTGCATATGCCTTCCTTACAGAGGAAACCAATTTGTTGTGATCATATTGCAGGTCAATTGTTCAGGTACTGGCATCCAATGGCCACATACGGCATTAGGTGCTATGACTCCATCAAACAGCCTTGTACTGCCGATATGCACACATGCACTTGCCTACATAAGCAATTTGCAGTCTAATTTGCTGATTTCTTAGTCCTTGCCTACCATTCAGAAATGACTTCTCCCTGTAATCATTATCCTCTAGGTTTTCACCTTGTTCGCTATGCCCCATGCTCTCCTCATCCTCACCTCCCTTCAACTGCATTCTACTTCTGGATTCTGTTCAGTTTCATATTGTTACAAACCTCAGCTGCCATGTTAGGGATGCAGACAACATGTGTTGATCTGGGAGCCATGTGAGGGCTATGCAGCAGGTCTCAGCTTGCAAATAGATATCAGACAATACCCAGATCAGCAATTATTGGATGGCTCCTAGAGGATAAACTAATAAAAACAAAGGTCACTGGTACATTTTGCACTGGTTGACTGGCCCTTTGTTACAAATGACCATGAGTGGTGCTTAGTGTAAGGGTGTGAAAGAAGGAGACTGAAACAGGAGAGACATAGTCTTGGCTATAGACTTTTACTTTCAACAAAAGCAAAGAAAAACCTTGGCCTTTTCCTAAGAGGGGGTTTTCCTGTCACAACTTAAACTAAGGATGTGTCAGGAAATCCGAAATCCAAAGTCCATCGTCCTGTGTCAACCCTATTTCCATCCCTTACACTTCTAGCTAAACAGCAAAAGGGTCTGTTGAGTCTTCTTAATTCAGAAGATTGTTCCCTGTCTTCTGCGTAGCGGAATACCATGCCGTCAGTCTCTCAGGACTATTTCTTGAGTGAGATACTCCTTTCAGCAGTTCATAGTTCTTTTCAAGTGTAGCAAACAAAGTTCAAGATAAGCAAAAAAAGGTATCTATTCCCAAATAAAGCAAAAGTTCCAACTTGAATCCTGGTCACCAAGAAAATGCCTCCCTTCTCTTGGTTTTCTATCACAGTGTTCATAAACACCAGGGGAACTGACTCCCGTCCAAAGTCATGTGGTATGCCTCTTCCCCTAACCGTTTCAGGCTTTCATAATTCACAATGCCAGGCGGTATGGCTCTTCTCTTGCCCTTCTCAGGTTTTCACAATTCACAATGTCAGGGTGTGTGGCTCTTCCCTTGGCCTTCTTAGGTTTTCACAATTCTTAATGTCAGGGGGTGTGGCTCTTCCCTTGGCCTTCTCAGGTTTTTACAATTCACAATATCAGGGGGTGTGGCTCTTCCCTTGCCCTTCTCAGGTTTTCACAATTCACAATGTTAGGGGGTGCGGCTCTTTCCTTGCCCTTCTCAGGTTTTCATAATTCACAATGTCAAGGGGTATGGCTCTTCCATTGCCCTTCTCAGGTTTTCATAATTCACAATGTCAGGGTGTATGGCTCTTCCCTTGGCCTTCTTAGGTTTTCACAATGCACAATGGCAGGGGATATGGCTCTTCCCCTGGCCTTCTTAGTATAACAGGTCGGGTTCACTAACCTGCCAGACACTGTGATGAAAAAGAAGGTCAGTGGCATCCTCCTCTCTGAATAGTGGGTTTCAGACCCTTCTTTGTGGGCTTTGTGGGCCACTCCAGCTTGCATACGTGGCCCCAACCCTGTTTCACTTGCTTCCCAGGTCTCCGTGGTTCTCATATGGGTCCCACACTCTGTTGCTCTGATTTCACAGGTCTTCCTGGTTTTCATGAGGGTCCCAGACCGTGCTTCTCTAGCTTCCCAGGTCGTCCTGGTTCTCATATGGGTTCCAGACCATGTTTCTCTGGCTTCCCGTGCCTTCCCCAACATCTATCATACCTTCTGACTTATTGTTGGATCTCAGGTATGAGCATGGGGGGCCTCTGCTGTTTCGTTCACTCCCCTACAGTTGCCTTTTCATGCAGTATCTGGACACACTGCAGTCCACAGCCCAGGATGCTGAGCACCTGGTCACTTGCTCACATCTTGCTCCCACTCTTGAAGTTCTTTCATCTGTCTACAGACTGCGGACTGACTAGGGACGTCTCGGCAGCAACTCTTGTATCCCAGCCAGTGATTTCTCCCATACTCCGAGCCAAACGTCTTTCTGACGTGTGGTTCCTCCGGGGAGGGTTTGACTGCTTAACAAGACCTACTTCCCTTATTAGTCTGTGTATGTGTTGGCTGGTTTCCCATTGTCTGGACCGCTAAAGCTGTTTCTGTAGAGTACTCTGCATTGCTCTGCTCCTCCTCTTCGTCTCAGTATTGATATGATAAGATATTTATACTGAAAAAAAAGATATTTATACTGTGCCTATGCACAATAAATTTCAGTTTCAAGTGGGTTTCTTGATATCTTCTTCGTCGCAGTTTTCATAAGTGCTTCAGTTGGCAGTCCCTACTCATCCCAGTACTGTTTGTAGTGGCTCAGTCTTCTATCCTAGAGGAGTATGTGGAGGTATCGGGGACTCCATGGCTCAGTGTAGGATATGAGAGTAAGGAAGTAGTGGATGTATTATGAGTGTCCTGCATACCCCAGAGCAGTAATCCCCAGTCTCACGGCGGTCCCTTTCCATGAGGTCCACCCTTGGAGTAACACCCCCAGGGGGGCTTTTGGGTAGCAGCCTGGCCTCCCTGGCCTCATGGAAAGAGGCTCCACCTAGGGAAGAGGGGACGACATCCGGGGATTCTTGACATTAACCACTCCTTCCAAGCCAAACAGTGGCCCTGCAGCTAACAGAACAAATTCCTTGTACGGAGCTGGAAGCTGAGGTGGAAGCAGTCTGGTGCAGTCCCTCTGTGTTGTGCAGTCTGTTGTCCATTAGTACTGGTGCCTGTGGGAGGAGCCTATCTTTTAAAAACCACCATACACCGCGGCTTGGCCGCGGAGCTGGAAGCTGAAGTGGAAGCAGTCTGGTGCAGTCCCTCTGTGTTGTGCAGTCTGTTGTCCATTAGTACTGGTGCCTGTGGGAGGAGCCTATCTTTTAAAAACCACCATACACCGCGGAGAAGCCGCAGAGCTGGAAGCTGAGGTGGAAGCAGTCTGGTGCAGTCCGGGGTGGCACGGTGCGGCTCGCTCGCCCCCACGAATGGAGGACACTGGGCACCACCTGCGGAGCAAAGGACCAAGCCGAGAAGACTCTGGCTTGGATATGAGGAGCCCTCTGAAGCAGCTTCCCCGACAGCGCCAACAACGCCCTGCACCTGCACCTGTGTCACCAACTAACATTCTGTCTGAGACAGGTACGCAACAAACTGTTCTTCCTTTTCCAACAATTGCCCCTATTTGTACCGCTAATTCAAGTGGCATTGTTTCCCCGCCACACTGGGACAAAGAAAACAAAAGTTTACCAAAGGATCCTCTGACTTTGACAGAGGATGAGAATGCTGAGAATGTTGAGATCGATTATGATCCAGTTTTTCACACCGATTTGGAAAAACAAACATTTCCTCAGCCTTCCCCCCTGGTCCTGTTGCCCCTCTTACCTGGTGATGGATCTGACGGGGGGGGGGGGGAGGAGGGTACAGAGATCGGCTTGCTCCCCGTTGCGGTTGGGGTTGCTGCACAGCATAGTGTGAGCGAGCGGCTGCCCCTCCCAAGAGAGCCACCAACGGTTCTGTGGGATTCTCTGCGGTCTCTGGCTGAAGGGGGGAGTGGGCGGGGGGAGCGGGGCGAGCCGGGGGCCCATCCCGGGGTGCCAGGTACCGCTGGACAGACAGAGGGGGGAGAGGAGCTGCCAGATGAGGAGAGAGGGGTGGAGACCCCAGGTCTGACAGCGGAGGAAGCAGCGGGGGGAGTGGCTAATGCGACAAGCATTACGGACCTGCTTCAGAGTCCTGGGAGGGGCTGGAAAGGAATTTATGTTTGAACGTGTCCCAGGCAGCCCAAAGAGTGCATGAGGCAAAAGTAAATTTAAGTAATCTGACAAATGTCAGTGTACAGATTCATCCAGTAATGACAGGGCCAGACCTGATCAGCCCCCGTGAAGACATCCGGCTGGAGAACTCAACATTATCAAGTGATATGCAAGATTCAGAGGCCACGGATAAAAATGAATTAAATGCTGACAAAGATAATGGAGAAGGTAAATGCAATATGGGTGGAATTGGGGAAGTTTTTAAGATTAATAACTCTTCTCCAGAAGGGGGAGAAGCCACAATTGTGAACTCTTCATATAACCATACCCACAATAAATCTGTTAGAAAAGGTCATACAAAAAGAACAATGACACTGCCGCATAACGTACGTCAGCACGAACATTCAAAGCTAGTAAACAAGAGAGTAACTCGTAAAAATATTTCAGGATGAAGGATAACATTTGTGGTTTCAAACCCTGTGGCAAGGCTTTTTCAAAAATCGTTAATGAAAGATCAAATGCAGATGGAGGAAGTGTCTGACGCTGACCTATTAGGGGGCAAACATGCCCCCTAAAGAAAAGTTACTCAGGAGGGACTGTGCTTGGCCAGGAACAAGAGAGAACTCTCCACACACAGTTTTAAAAACAAGGATTTGTTACTTCAAAGATCCCGAACTACAATTAAATAGGGGCAATCAGACCATATTTACCTTAAATAAGCAACCACAGGAGGAAACATCGAACTCTCAGATACTCAGTCCTGTGGTTAGTAACAACAACACGGCAAATGGCCGTGCCTTGGATTCGTATGAAAATACTAAGACAGACACAGACAAGAGTCTCGATATAACCCCCACCCAAGAAGCAATTGATCTACCAGCATGTGGTAAAGATTTCCCTCAAAGAGAAACAAATCTGGCACCTACTCCAAAGGAAACATCTATTACAAGTGAAGCTCAAGAGAAGATACCGGCTAGAGCTTCTCTGGAAGAGGGTAGCCGTGTAGAAAAGCGTACAAAGAACAAAGAGCAGGAAGTGAACAACACGCCCCGTACTCATCTCCTTTCCCTGTTGCGAAGTAGAAGATCTTCAATCATGAATTCCAGCAACGAGAAAGAAACTCCCACAAAAAAAGTGGATATCTTCTCAGTGATTTCAGCTATAACTATTTCCCTCACACCTTTCTGCAAATTATATGAATCGATCCACGATACTCTAAAGGAACAAACAACTTTGGTGGCAATTCTGCACACAAAAATTATCTACATTGAAGGGTACATTACAGCTTTGGAAGCGAGGGGAGGAGGGCCTGATTTAAATAATAAATCACAGAGTGATAAAACAGGAAACTTAGAGAAACAAGCGGGGGGGGAGGGGAATAAGTCAAATTTAGGGAACGCTTTGATTGCTGTACAGACCGAGGAACTAGCCAAAGCAGCTCCAAATACAATTGCTGCAGAGGATGGACAATCATTGACTGAACATCGGAATGAAATAGTTGAATTGAATCCCCCAGGGGAAAGTCTCGAAAACAGTCCCTACAACAAAAGTATGGAAAGAACAGAGGGCCCCCTCTCGATTACAACTAAGAAACAACTATCCAATGGCTGTGTAATCACGCCTTTGGAAAATAGCACACTTGCCATGGTTGAAATGGCAGACAAACCGGAAATTGAGTCTCAAATCAAACTCCGGGGGGCAAAGCCCTAAGGGTTTTCTGATCAAAAAGACTCTGGCAATCGAGGGACAACCTCGAAATTAGATCTGCTCTTTGCAAAGGGTAAAAGACCCACAAACAACCAAGGGGACCGTGTAGTAATAGTAGAAGCCCAGCCCTCAAAATTAGCTCCAAGAAAGGGCCAAACAGACAACCAGAGAATCAAAGCCTGCACTGGAAAAGAGGTAAGAAACAGATCAGTGTTTTTTCAGGTTACAGAACCATCTAATCAAGAAGATCTGAGATTGGTTAACAGACCAGCAAGGAATCATCAGGACTTTGACGACTCTGAAGAGAGTATTGACCTATTAGATCTATTGGAATACTTGGTTGAAAGCTCATAGCTAGAATCTCCATGAGTGATCCAAAAAGTGATGGCTTCAGGAAAAGACTGTGGAAACGAAGTAAACCATAACACTCAACAATTGAGTCCATACCTTACTCTGGCAGAAAGATGGGAAAAAGCAACACAAGTTTATGGTGGAAAGAAAGCTTTGAGCCTGCACCCACTGGAAAGAGAACAACTATAAGAGGAGCAGAAGGACCATTTTGGTAACAAAATGAAGGCCTATATCACCATGCATCAACAGAGAGATTAATAACCAGAGCTGGGAGAAGGTTCATTCAGCAGTCCATAGTACAAAAGAGTAAAAGAGAAGATCCATACTAGATCAAAAGAGGGGACAAAACGGAAGAGATGACAGAAAACAAGCTACAGTTAAAGAAAAACCTACTCACATCCCATACAGCAAAAAGTTAGGTAGGAAAGGACTTTCAAGCTGGAACGGGTAGGGGAGATTCGAGACAACTTGATCTTGAACCGGAAAAACATTATGGCATTAATTAACTGTATTCCAAAACTGAGACAGATCAACACGGAAGACATCAAGATTGTGGAGTTCAGCTCTGCGGGTAAAATAGATTGTGTCTACTTGCATATTCCTTCCCCTATAATCAGATTAATGCTGATTTCGGAACAAGAACGTTTTCAAATGTTAGGCTACGACCTGTGGGATTGTCAAACAAGTGGTGCTAAGTGAGAGCAAGAACCGCGATTACAGATGCTAAATGACAACCTGCGGTCAAGACAAAGGGAATGGTCTATTTGTCAGGACGACACCGAATTCCGACCAATTAAAAGACAGATACAAAGAAAGGAAGTTACTATGAATGAGAGGCAGCCTAGCTCCCTAGAAAGGGTCACCCAAAGA
This sequence comes from Ambystoma mexicanum, assembly GCF_040938575.1. Classification (NCBI taxonomy): domain Eukaryota; kingdom Metazoa; phylum Chordata; class Amphibia; order Caudata; family Ambystomatidae; genus Ambystoma; species Ambystoma mexicanum. The sequence continues at coordinate 1,041,399,772 of NC_090934.1, read as the reverse complement.
GTGAAACCAAATAAATTGACCGACAATGGAAATATTCATCATAACGCTGTGAATAACGATAGATACCCAAACGTTCCCCTGAAGAGGATAAAAATCACATTTGCTCAAGAAGTTACTGAAATGGATAATGATAAAACAGCAGCAAACAAAAAATGTGGAGATGGAGAAGAAGTCGCACAAGCAAGGGGAGCGGGCCCTTGAAAGTCCTAGAGAAAAGAAGCTAGCCACGCAAGGCACAGAAGGACAGCATGATGGATGCCAGTATTGACGGTCCGGAGGCCACGGGAAATGACTATATTACTATGGCATGTTGGAACACTTGAGAGTTCAGCCATCTTCTGGTAAAGAGTGATGTTAACTTGGGAGAGTTTGACATCATTTGCCTCCAGGAGATGTGGCTAACTAAGAAGCCATTTCTGGAGGGCTACGAAACCTACCTGGCTCCAGCTGCTTGTTCGGAAAAAGGACGACCCTCCTCAGGTTTGCTGACCGCTATCAGATTGGGATCAGGAATACATTACGTAGAATCAGTGATCTCAAACATCCATTTCCAAGTGTCTTGTCTGCATTGGTCAAAGCAGCTGTCAAGAAAGAGTCAACACAATGCAAAGGAAGAAGTAATAATTGTGTTGAATACATATTTGAATTCTGCAGTGAACAAGAACGAGGATTATTTAGATATGACAGTTGACATCCTGGAAAGAATACATATGGAGTGGATGCCGACATTTATTATCCTGTGTGGAGATCTCAACGCGGTCTGCCCTAACTCGAAACAGCCGAATGAGACTGGCAAAAAGGTGCCACTGAACATGGTACGTGGTCATTTTTGGATTAGGACAATGTCCTCTTGGGATCTGCAGAGCTTAGAAACAACAACACACAAGAATAACCCGAGAACACCGACATGGGAAAGAAATAATTTGATGGGAAATTTGGATCACATATTTGTTTCCAAAGAGCTGCTCAAGATTATAACTGAGTACGAGGTTGTGAGAAATGTTAATAGTGACCATAACCTCATAAAGGTAAGATGGACTACTACAAGAAAAGTTAGATCGAAAATAGCAGCGAAGATCGAGACTTGTAAGGGTGGCACAAAGTTAAGATTGTCAGCCAAAGCAGTTGTAGAACTTGCAGACTCATACATAAACATCTGCAGGACAAACGGCGAGTAGGCTTGAAAAACAACATCGACTACAAACCTCTGCTAGAAGTTTACGGAGTTAAAAGAAAGTCTTGGCCAATTAACAAGTTAAAAATCCATCTACATATATTCAACAAAAGTATTGTTGAAGAAAGAAAGAAATTAAGGAAACTAAAGCGCCAAGTCAACAAAACATCCACCCCTGAACTGGTAAACAAATTAAAACTAGCAACTAGGAATTATAAAAGTTGGATAGGACAGCATAAAGAGAATATGAATCAAGCTGATGCTGCAGGCATGTTGAAGACAGTGTGTAGTAGGAAAACTAGAGATTTTTGGACTCTAATTAGAACTACCTCAGACACACAAAACAACTTAATAAATAACTTTGTGGGAGAAGAAGCCTGGCCGGCCCACTTCACAAAGTTATCCCAGAAAGTGGGATACCCCTATCTGCCTAAACAAGAACGGGTAAATACATCTCACAACCAAGACTTGTCAAAACCACCATGGGAGAATACCTGGGACCAGGAGGACATAAAAAGAAAACTTGTTCAATTGATCAACTCAATGGCCCCAGGGCCCGATGGGATTACCAACGCAGAATTGAAGGAACATCTCCCAGAATGGACAATCTTCATCCATGAGGTAATTAAAAATTGTATCAATACAAGATTGATACCTGCTTCATGGACTACAGTAACCATTGTTCCGATTTATAAATTGGGACCTAGAGACAAACCTAAGAACTACTGACCAATCACACTACTAGATGTAGTTGGGAAAGTGTGTGGGTCATTGTTGCTGGAAAACTTCAAAAAATGGTCTAGGACAATGGGATACGAGGACCCTTTACAATCTGGGTTTGTGAAAGATGGTGGAACAGCACCAAATATTCTCCTACTAAAACCTCTAAAAATTAAGATTCAAGTAGGTAGTCCAAAGATTCATCTTGCTTTCATTGACCTGGTCCAGGCTTTTGACCGGGTCAATCGTGAAATTCTTTGGGAAAAACTAACAACAAGAAATTGCCCAGAAAGCATCTTAGGGCCTATTAGAGACCTTCATCAAGACACTTCTATCAGAGTGTGTTTAATTCAAGGGGGGGTGTTATCTGAGTTAATTCCAATGGCAAGAGGAGTGAAACAGGGCTGCCCTCTTGCACCAACACTGTTTAACTCATATCTCTGGGATATTGAAGAAACTGACTAGGAGATCCGGTCTTTCCCACCTACAGTAGGGAAGGTTAAGATCCCGAGATTTCTCTATGCGGACAACCTCAATTTGATGGACTATACCCCGATTGGTCTTAAATGCCAATTAAACGAGCTGGCGTTATTTATAAAGAAGAACAACTTAGAGATCAATAAGGCCAAAACTAAAGTCATGACCATGGAGAAACAAAATACCCGCAAAGAGAACTTTAGTTGGACCTTGGAAGGGGAGAAAATAGAATAAGTGGTGAAATTCAAAAAAGTAATCTTGAGTAATAACAAACAGGAGCGTCCAATGCAAGTCTACCTCTTGGAAAAGGCAAGAAAATTGGCAAGTCAAGCGAAAGTAATCGACAGAAGATTTGGCCGTTTTACAGCAATCCCTTTGATCCAATTTTATAAGAGTAAGGTGGTTCCGTCTCTGATCTACGGTGCAGATGCGATGCCAACTATACCGCAAGATTTCTGGAAACGGCTGGAAGGTGTGTTATGGAAACACACACTGAATTTACCGCAATCAACACCAACAAAAACCATACGCCATGAACTCTGCAATCATTGGAATCAATGGTAGCTAGAAATTCGTTAATGCTATATAGGAAGTCCTTGACTAGCACCTGTCCGAATATAATGTCTATCATTCGCACAGAAACTAAAGAACAGAAAAGTAAAATTCTGACGTGCTGGATGAAAGAACATCAAAAAACCTTAGCGGAATTAAATAGTTCTGAAGAAGAACTCATTCAAAACCCGAACAAAGTAAAACAAAATTGCAGGAACAAGATTGGATACAGACGACATCTCTGGACCAGAGAAGCAAATTGATAAGCCATTTGCCACCAACAACGAGAGGCTGAACCGATTTACCGAACTACCTAAAAAAAATTCCAAGTAAGATACTGCAAGATACTTTCTTACGAGTGCGAATGAATCTCCTGCCAACTAATGAGATCAGAACTATAAGGAAACTAACACTGGACACTAGTTGTCGGTTTTGCAAAAACAAGACCCAAATAGAGACACTTCGACACTTACTACTGGTTTGTTCTTCTTTGTCAATGTTGAGAATGGCACATCTGGGTCACTTACTCAAGGAGTCAAGAACGTGCAACGAAGAGGACAGGTGGAACCGCTTAATAGAGGGGGACAACATCTCCTACATGATAGCGGTCTCCCAGTTCTTCATGAACTTGAAGCTCCAAGACCACAATCTGGAACTAGGCCGGGGGTCGTAAATCTGAAAGATTTATTTGTTGGCTACTTTGGACTTCAGACAAAACCATCAGATGAAGAGTCAGGAGGGAGGGAGTTGAGAGCAGTATTCTCTTCCTTACTTTTCTTTTTCTTGTACATTTTTTTTGTAAATTGTAACAAGTAAAATAAAAAATTAAAACAATCCTTGTACTACAATGGTATCCGTGTCAGGATATGTGCCTAAAACTGGGCACCCCTCCCCTGACACTGCATGTGTATAGAAAGAAAGGATGCATGTACGTGTATAGGCACAACAGTATTATGCCCAAACCCAAAACAAATGTCCAGCTTAGACATGTGATGGGTTGATGCAAAGGGTGCATTGCAGAAACACAATTGAAATGCGGAGTCCCCTGGGTTGCTGCTATTGTAATGAATTGAGTTAATACACTCTCCTCTTGATAATGTGTGATTCGACCACACCACCCCCCGCACCCCCACACACCGCCTCAGTGAAGGAGCGAGTTGTCGGGTTGCCACTGGAGATCCTTTTGATCAAGATTGGAAAACGTCCATTTATAAAGTATAGTAACATACTGTGACTCTGCTATATTCTTTATCAAGGGTATCGCGTGCGCCCCGGTTGACTTTTTTTAGAGCAGGGTTCAAATGCTTCATTGAGAAAACAAAGCTCTTTGCCAAGTCAAAGAAGAAACTGTCAGCTCTGGAGCACCCATCACACACAGTCTGCCAAATATAACACATCTAACCTTTCAACAAAGCTTTTCTTCAAATATACAAACATCACCCTTCATTGTTCCCGTTGCCCCATACGTTCTTGCATGAGATCTGAAAACATGTGTAACAATTCGAGGAAAGTGAAATGTCAAACATGGTTTCTTTCATAAGCAATTCTGTCTTTCTCCTTTCGCAAGAGGCCATACGCAGTCACATCACACGCCAGGCCCCCGAGTCAGCTCCTCTCCCGTTAACCACTCTGCTCCTGTAAGAGTGGGGCAGGCTTCTTTCCCAGCAGGGCAATGCCTGTTTCATCCCTTGAGTTGACATTTTGCACGTGTGCTTTGTTCACAACTGTTAAGCCGAGCATTCACAAATGAGACGAAAGCAACATTATGCAAGCCTCCCAATCATTTGCATTATTTTGTTTTGAAAATGTGTACATCCCAGAGACGTGTTCTGAGCTTCACACTATGCATACACTCAATTTACATACATCAATTCACTTGTTTCATAACATGTCTCTGTAGCCCTAATTAATTCCTTTCACTGAAAATAAATTCGCAAATACTTCCTAAATTCTCCTCATTCCATATGTTGCATGTAACGGTTTATTTTAAACAAACATTCCTGGGCCTGTGTACTTTTCCTATATTAGCAGTAGATGTAAAAAAAAAAAAAGAAAAAAAAAAGAAAAAACAACAAGCTCAAACGCAACCTAAACGAAAAAACGCTTTTCATGTTTTTTTTCTTCTTTTTTCTCCAAGCTCGCTCCTCTTTTCCGCAGCCTACTTTGCTGTAAGCCTCATACTTGGGAATCACTCTCTTCAGAAAGGTGACTGTTTTATGAAGTGACAAACACATTCTAAGGTGTAGACATCTAATCTTTGTCTCTGAAGGTTGATGTATACAACTCTCGCACATATTGTTTGTTGGAAATTGAAATTGATTTTGAAATGTCTACGTCAATCAAGATGTTATGACTTAAACCGCTTCTTCCAGAACAGTTTCCATAAGAAGTGCCTGTTCAGCTAGGAGTAAGACCCGAAGGCTTGATACTAAATCCAGCATTAAAACAGGTTTATGTCAGATGAAGTTGAGTGGGGATTTACACCAAACATTTTGGTTTGCACTGAAATGCTCAAACCCCAAACCCATACTGCACACATAGGGCCTGATTCATGTAATATTTTGCACGGTGCAAAGTACTTTTCATTGGTGGAAAATGACTTTGCACTGCGAACAAACACCATGATTCATGGAATAGTGCAAAGCGTCTTTTTGCTGTGCAAAGTGGACACTTTGCACTGTTCCATGAATCAGGCTGGAGTAGCAAGGGAGACCTCATCTGGAGACCCCTGAATGACGTTCATGTCAGACAGTTATTTTTCCTTTAATTTGAATAAATCCATTTTCACCATGACCCATTGTAGACCGACTCCTTCTGGTTCGCCACACAACCCTTTGGGGTGGTAATATTTTTCATTTTGCATCATTGTCATAACATCCCTTCAGCTGTACCCATACCCATGTGATCGTTGTAGGGATTAGCACCACGATAAATCCAATCCCCAGCTGCACAGCTCATGACCACATGGATGACCTCACAGAAGACATCACATAAGTCATCCGAGACCATCCCCTTACAATAAAGATTTTCCATGTGCTTTTTGCCTTGCTTTCAAGCCTTGTGGGATAAAGGTAAGAATTCATCATACTTGCTTTGGCCCCATGTTTCTCCCACCTGACTTGGCCACACAGCCATTGTCGAGCTAACGTTGCAATGCTTGAGTAATGGTTTCTATAATTAAAGGACAGTGTGTAAATCCAGGCACTTACTATTTTAGGAGAGCACAAAAAGGCATACACCTGCACGTATTACCCTGACGCTGGGATTGCAGTACATTACGAAATAAAATGCAATTATCACATGCATCTTAACCACTAAAAGTTAATCTAGCATTCTAATTAAAAGGATAGCTTTATGTTTGTGAGCAGTCCTGTCATCAGGGGCTTACTGTATAAGTTTAGCTCCCATGGGAGAATTTACAATTAAACTGTGGCTGAATTGGACTTCTGTTTATACACACTGGAATTACTGCAGGGGAAAAAAAGTGTGCAGTAGGATGTGTTCTTGTTTTTAAATATGACAAAAGAACGCAGCAGGAAATATGCACATGCCATTGCATTTTGGTGGGTTCTGCTCATTTCATGAAGGCTAACAGTTTTCCATTTACATTTACATTACAGTAGAGGGATCTGTCAATTACTGCTGCAAGTTTGAAATCCACACAGTAGAATGTATGAAATCAAGTAGTTGCCGCACACTTGGTCACCTTTGATTGGTTCACGGTTGCATTTGAATACATAAAGTATTTGAAAATGGAAAGTTTCTTCTAGCAAAAACCTGACATTTAAACACATGACTGATGTGTTTGTATGCAACTAAACATGTAGTTCGCCAAGGCCTACACTTCGATTTCTCCAGAATAGCTCCTGCCCAACCTTGTCATTTTCTGGGCGCGACATGCCTTTCGGTTTGTCCTGATTCTGGGTGCCATTGCAAAAGGGTCCTGCCAGCACCTATTTATTCTTATATACAATCAGCTTCCTCCTCTAGATGGTGCTTCTACTAACAACAACTACATAAGCTCATGCAAGCCACCATGGACAAGCCAGACATGTGCATTCACTGGTCAAACAGCGTGGATCGTAGCAGAGGGATTGGTCGGCTCCACAACCCCATGCCAGCTTGTAAGGCACCAACTTCTTGAAAGGATTCTCTTTACATATGACATTCGTTGGCCACACATGTTTTCTTAAATCAACAATTCATTTTCATGGGGTTAAGTTTAAGGTATAGATAGAAGAGTTTCCATATTAGTTTTGCTTGCACCCTAATTTTCCCCCAAAGCCAGTGTGATCCCTCCTCTCTCAATGGGGAGCGGTACTTTGGGTTCCTTTAAGTACTGGGAAGCAATACCTGGTGGCTGTGGCACAGCTGCACCCTCCTGGCAAGTGCTAGTGAGGAACGTGCACAACTCCAGTAAAGAGGACTCTATTGAGGGTATCCAGCTGAGTTTGAAGATGCTCCCAGTCTACTCCCTGATGCACCTGTGCGAGAAACACTAACGCAATCACCTCGTTGGAAAAATTCAGGTTGAAAGTGAACACATATTATTAGAGAGTCTTACAGAATAGAGGGTATTTAAAGGAGCCATAGCACTTAGGAGGAATCCAAACTGAATACCTGCAACACCAGAAAGTGTTTCTTTTCATCTCCCCCAGAATTGTATGTTTATAGGTCCCAGACCAAGACAATGAGTTGTCATCTATTTCAACAGAGACAGACGTGCAGGGGTGCCTTTCCTCTGAAAATATGGACTTTTATCACCGCAACATCCTAAAGGGTGTGATTTCATTTCACTAAAATCCATAAATCCATAAAATGACATCTCCACAGGATGCTAATGTGTTGGGTTTAATCCACAGATATAAAACAAAGTGCATCCCTGAGAGACACTGCCATAACCGATCATCCAATCATTCTTGCATCCTCAAACCCAGTTTGAGATGTGCAGCAGAGTTCCAAGATGCTCAGTTCCCTTTGTGTGTTGTATTGAATTCTAATGATTATTATGTGCATCAGACAGTCACATTTCACTGGCATAGCTCATTGAAGATATGCAACATTTCACTGGCATAGCTCATTGAAGATATGCAACATTTTACTAGCATAGCTCATTGAAGATATGCAACATCATCAGCGTGTAATCTTATGTTTGTGATGTAATCTGAGATGTCATTATTGTGCTGTCCTCCTTCTGCTCATGGGCTGTGCCACAGGGGGCTCAGAGATCAGGTGGCATATCGTCCAACTCCTGTGGAATTTAATGTCAAGGGTTTCGTTGCATTACATTGACACCTTAATGTCACCAACTAAGGTTGCTGTCACAGAATGTCAAGGAGTGTGCTGCATTGAGCTGAATCATATTAACTATAGTGTTTTCACTGAGTTGTAAGTGTTTAGTGATTCTATAGCTGGAATCTCTGCAGTATCACATTTTATTTCCCCTTGATTTCATTTGTAATGTCATCTCTGTTATCACCACTTGACTTTTAAGTTACAGGATGTTTCAAATGTTGTCTTTTTTACTTAGCTAACGTGTCCATTTTATTTAGTATTCGGTCATCCAGGTCTACTTGAAAGATAGATTTTGCAGGAGTTTGAAGTAACGCCACCCACCCTCTGTGCCCTCCTGCTGCACAGCTCATTAGTGCAATGGTGACATTACTGATGTCATTACAAATTAGAGTTGATGAAATATGAAAGTTTGATACTCAATATCTAATAGAGATCCCTACAATATGTCAAGTTAACATAGTGGCTAGTGCTAGGAGAAATGTTTGTCTTTAGCTGTCCTGTGCAGTGTCCCGAGGTGCAGACCTGGTTGTGGCGTCCTCACGCAATGTTTCAAGGGTCCATGTGTTTGCACCCGAGGAGCATGCAAATCTAGCTGTTTCTGGCTCTTTTCTGTCTTGCGTGGGTCTGTGTTGGGGTGTTCAGGCAGCGACTTGCGTGTACAGTCCCTTGCGCAAACAATTCCATGAATACGCAGAGCACACAGAATAACATCTGTGTGCAGGCTCGTGCAGAGGCATTCTCTGTGCACGGCCTTTGCAGGATCTCTTCACACTTTTCATGAATCAGGCCCTTAATGTTTTGACACTTTTCAAGTATGATATTCTGATGAGCGTGCGTCAGGTAGTACTTGTTGAAACTTTATAGTAAAAAGGTCTTCTAGATCATTTCTAATTCTTTCCTTAAGTGGCTTAGCAATGCCAATCTAGTCACGCACTTACCTGAACATTTATTTTCTTCACATCTTCTCCATATTCGCCTGCTAAATACCTGTCTTGAAGTCTTTGTGGACATCTGCCCCCTCTCCCTTTCCCTCTTTGCAATGTCACATTAACAGAAATAAACAAATAGTCACGTCATCATTACAAATCACCCTCCCATTTACCACATCTGCTTCCACTACCTACAGGCATCCAATTTCCCACACCAACACACTCACAAAAACAACCTACGTCATTACTAGGCCCCTTTAAACTCCATCAGACACACACATTAATGGCTTCCCCAACATTAGACACTCCTTTCCCCCACCCCCAAATCATGCAACTTGCCTTCCCAATCCCTATATTGAGGGCCTGTGACCTAACACTTCCCCAATAAACATTGACGCCCCATGCTCCTGTAGAAATACTGATCAAGATGCTTTTGCCCATAATACCAATTAAAATGCATGTTCCTCTAAGAAAGTATGTTCATGCTGCATGCACACATCTCGGCCAGATTGAAAATCTAAGTATACTCATGGTGGTTTTGCCCTCAATGTCAGCAAAAAATAAACAGCACTGTAAGAGTACATCTCCATAGTGGCTATATTAATGTAGGCCAGTATGCCCAAGTTAGAACACTCAAGTTGGCTTTTCCCACAATGCCAGTAAAGCATGCAGTTAAAAAAAACAATGCCATGACACTGTTGAAAAATGTTTCACAAACCACCCTATCCTCCCTCTGACCTCAGCACACCCCCACACCTCCCTCTGACCACGTTCTTGCCCCCGAAAGGTGCACACACAGCCAAGTTGGATTTGACCTCCGTGTCAATTAAAATGTTTTTACTACTGTACAACCCATGTTCTTAATGGCTATATTAATGTACTGCCATGTAAAACCATCCTTCATGTTGATTTTACCATCCTCACATTTATTTTACCACCGCAGGTACAGAAAAAATTTCTAGGACACTAATATAGCAATGCCATAATGGCTGATCCAATGAGAACACTTTGGTCAAGTTACCCCATGCATCATGTTAGCTTCGTCTCCCTTGCCAGTAAAAAATGCCATGTCACTGTAGGAAAGCACATGCTGTGGTGAATCAGAAGAAGGACTCAGACTACATTGGGGCCATAGTTAATCAAGTTTATTTTAATAAAAAGAAAAACATGTGACTTGTACACCTTTGAGGGAAATACCCTGCCTAGCAAAACAAAAACTAAAGGTGCAAGATATATCCAAAGTTAAGATTCTTCTGTCTGAATCTGAAACAACTAACTGACCATACCACTTTAGAAAAATATTTAATAAAATGGAAAGGTAAGGCTGGCAAATTAGCCTTGTATGGGCTTATTCTTGGCCCTAGTTACGCTTGACGTATTTACAGCCTTCAGAGTTCTTTTTTAACGGCAGGATATTCTTCCCACTCTTTGGATGGGTTTTACGTTCTCCTTTTATTAAAGAAAATTGTTTCTTGGTGCCAACATTTTCATCCCTCTAGGATTGCTCTGAATTGAAGAAAATTTCACATTCAAGGGGTTGGTACGCCGCCCTAAAGTCCTGAAATCCTCAAATAGGATGTTTTCTTTCACTCAAGTTATTTCAGTTGGGAAGCTATGCTTCCCTGGTTTGTTAGACGTTTATAGCTGCTGTGGCTTTCTCAGCCCTAAATCAAAGTGTTCATGTCACTTTCTATTCCCCTCACATAGGGTATGCATACTCTTGGGCTTCTCAGGCTCCTGCAAACTTGATAACTTTCACAGAAATTATTCAAATGTATATCTATCAGTTCCCCATTCACAGGGTTTTTTGTAGATTTGGGTTTCACAAGCTTCCGTACCGTGGACAGCTTTCATAGCTGTTATTCACAATGTTCCTCACCTTGTAGTGCTATACTCTTCATCAGGTTTCTCAGACTCCCATAACCTTGTCGATCATTGTAGCCTTTACTCCAGGCATTGTTACCGCTCTGCAGTACGCTCTTCATCAGGTCTCTCAGAAATGTGTTGGCTTTTCCCATGGATACTAGCCTCGGTAGCTACGGTCGACTTGTGTGGTGCTTGATGACCTAGGCTCCCTCATAAAGTCTGAAAAGGAGTGTGGGAACCGATCTACTGAGAACAAATATGGATCAAATACCCTGTTGTATGGAATTTCTTGTGCTCGGGAAGGTCTACAACAACGTTTTAGCTCAATGCACCCTTCACATATAAATATCCATTTACATATCAGTCTTTGTCCCACCCACAAAGGCAGATCAGCACAGAAATTCTATGCAATTCTCCTCTGAACAAGAGTACCATCAGCAACTCCAGGCACGTGTTTCAGCCTTGTTCGGCCTCCTCAGTGAGGTGAAGCTGAGCCTTTCTAGGGCACAGTGATCAATGGGTCCATGTATGGATTACCCTTGGTTAGGTAAAATTGAAAAGGAGTGTGGGACCCCAACTACAGAGAATGAACATGGGTCAAATACCCTGTTCTATGGAATTTCTTACACTCAGGAAGGTCTACAATCATGTTTTAGTTCTCATGCACATTTATTTCAAAGAGGAGGAATATCCATGTTCATATCAGTCTGGTCCCAACCACAAGGGCAGTAGAGCACCTAAATATAGGCAATTGTCTTTGAACAAGAGTACCATCAGCAAACCCAGACACATTTTTCGGCCTTCAAAGAATCTTGCATCAGCAACCATTTCTGGCCCACCACACCTCTTTCATGGTCAATCCACTATTTGGGGCGGGGGTGCTTCCCTTTCCACCCCTTCTCTGGGTAGAAGGCAAAGCTGCAGGCTTTCGGCCAGCATCTCACTTGCCCTCCTCACTGCCACTAACTCTGTGGCCCATCATGACTCCGACAAACCAGCAAGTTGATGCTGCAGAGGCTCACCTTTGAGAAGCTACTGTTATATCTCCGTAGGAGTCTCTCATTTACTCTCTGTTCTACACTTATACATGTCACAGGAATAAATAAAATGCTCTTCTTCTGTATTGACCATGGCATTCAAGTTATGTTCTGCAATACCTGCAGCCAGTAGAGATTAAAAGAATCATTGTGGAATAAAGTCCTTACAGTAGATATTAAAGTGTTTTCCACATGCATATATGCATATAAGGTGGTTTGGACTGGGAGTTCTGCTCTGGAAAGGGAGTCCTTGTCCCCCAAAAGTGAGGTCACACCTAGTGACGTCTCACTTGCCCAGACCCTGGGAGGGTCTTGTATAGTGGGCTCACCTCCCTAACCTCATAAGTGTGGCTCCCCTGTGGGGAGAAGGGACAAATTGTCCAGATTCATCACAATCCATACTAGTGCACTACTATAGACAACAATTCCACACAGGAACATTCATCAGGTTTGTTTTTCCCATAATGCCAGTAAAACATTCAATGCAACATTAAGAAAGTAATTATGCTGTCTGCATTACCGAAGGGCAGTAATTCATGCAAGAACTTTCATCAAGTTGATTTGTCCCATAAAACAAGTGAAACACGGCATGCCACTGTACTAAAATGCACTTAGTGACTACCAAAATGCAGTCCACCATCCCCACATCAGAAGACTCATCAAGTTGACCCTGCTCATGATTGCAAAAAATAAATTCCATGCAAAATGAATGTAGGAGGAGAGACTCCCATGAAGGGAATGCAACTGCTAGGCAGAGGCCAGCCTCTATGCTGGAGGGTCAGAGCCACGTTGAGCTGTAGAGCCAATAGTAACGTGTATGGAGAGAGACACGCTAGCTGAAAGCTAGACGATGGGTGTCTTGACCGGGAAAGAGGCTCCAGTCAGGGAACGAGACTCGCGTGGAAGACAACCATCTTCATTGGTGGTGCAAATACTGATGAGCAGTGGTGGACATGGTATGCCCAGACCAGAGACTAGAGGATCCGGGATCACATATACAAGTGCCCGTTCAACTGAAAGCAGCACCACCCGGAACAGAGCTTATGTTAATTTGGATACGCCAGGAAGCCATGGAACGATTAATTTCATGGAACACCAAAAACTATACAGGTATAGAAAACCAGGTGAAAATGTAATGAACATTGCATGTCATGGCTGGAAGCGCCACCAATAGTTTGAGAGTTTAAGCAAGTTTACCAGGCACATGGCCCAGCGAAAACAAAGGGAAACCAGTGTGAATCTTGCATGTCAAGGCTGGGAGGGACACCAAGAATATGAAAACGTAAGAAACGTCATCAGGCACACAGCCCAAACAAAATAGAATAAAAGAGGTTGAACATCGTTTTCAGAAAGAAGTATTTGCATTGGACTTGACATGCACCCTTAGTTTTTGTTTTGTTAGGTAAGGAACTTCCCTCTTACCAATGGGTTTAGTTAGGTGCTTTTCCTTTAAATGAAATAAAACACATTGAACAAGTCTAAAACTTTTCTGATGCCTGCTTCTGGTTTGCCACATAACCTGAACTCTGTCATTCCGCTCAACATGCATACTCATTCACACTCACACACTGAACTAATACTTCCACATTCACACACTTTCGCATAAACATACACAAAGACAGGCACAGGAACTCTCACACACCACTCACATTCACTCTGTGCAAACATGCATACAGTCATGTTGTGCATACAAATGGCCACTCACATGTCATACACTCATGCTGAGCACTCACCTGCACCTCTCTGATTACTCTAATTCCCACACACACATTACTTACCTGCAGTGACTGAACTAAAGTTTTTCCCTGCTTCTCCCCAGAGCTTCCAGAGACACAGCCCGCCTCTGCTCCTTCATCCTGGAAACCTCATAGGTTGATTTGTTGGGCAGGGCAGAGAGCCACGCCTGTGATGTTCTTGCTCTCCATTGTCCACTCACTCCCTTAGGTTTTTGATTGTAAATCCCATAAAACCCCATCTACCGGCAAGCTGCAATGAAAGCCATGCATAATAAGGTGCTGCTTCATCCTTGCCTGGTGCACAAATAGTAACCTAAATAATTAGGCGGGTGAGCCGGGGAGTCTCCCAACTCTTTCCTGAAAAATCAAACAAACTTAGGGAGGGATAGAGTGCAAGTCCCACTCCCATTAACAGTGCAACCAGATCCGGGAAGTGGTCTTATAAAGCACGGTTTTGCCAATAATGTTGGCCTTGCTTTGCCTGGGTCTGCAAAAAAGGTGGGTTGTGGGGGATAGCCCAATAAGGCAGATTCTGCAATCTGGTTCTGTTAATTTGTGCAGGTCAGAAGTACCTGCTACCTATGTGCCAATATGAAAACACTATGGGTCTGATTCACAGAAACGTTTTATAATGGTGCAATCCCATTGGAAAACGCTCTGTGAATCAGGCCCTATGTTGGCACTCGGTCAAATATGTACATGTTAGCCATAAAGGCATTGCTCGAATTGGAAAGCATAGATTTAAAATTGAAAAGTGTTGTTGATAGAAGATCGGAAGTATTTCAGTTACACTAGACCATGTGGGTCGTCTGGAGGGAGTGAAGTGTAAAGATGCAGACTTTTAGTAAAAATATGTGCATTTTCGATGGATGCAAGAGTTGGATGAAGGAGGATTTGGTGAAGCACAGATTTCCATCTCTCGTTTTTTATTTCTTTTATGTTCTTATTGTGAATTAGTTCTACTTTGGAAATCTTTCACAAACAAATTGGTAACAAAAGAAAATAAGGAAAGTGAAAAGAAGAACAAAAAGTACTAAGTATACACAGCAAAGTATCATATGAAATGTAGTTATTTATTTCAGTGTTAAAAATCACCATACTCAAAGTTTCACATAACAAATGAGGAACAGCAATTACCAACAAGGTGGGTTACCCACTAATATAGGTTTCCAAAATTCTGTTTGAGTGTTAAAAAAAACCTCTAGGTACTTAATTCCACATTGCCAAGCCAACATGTCACTTAAATGTTTTCAAAGCAGCAAATATTAACACGGTTTGATTACAAGTTCATATACGTTTCCAAGCTTTACTAGTAGATAGAACAGACACAAAACATTAAAAAAACTCTCTCTGGAGAGATAAATCTGAACATTCTATAAAAAGACATTTGAGGGTCTCTTAGATGCACATGAAGACAGACCAACTTTGATCAACTCTCGGGACGTTAAGGAGAGCACCTCTGTCATCATTTGTTAAGAAGAGATTGAATTTTATTCTCATACACTTCACTCTCCCACTCCTATTAGGAAATTGGATTAGGTATTTAGAAATACGATTAAAATGTTTGCCTTCCAACAGAGCATAAATCAATAACCAATATTTCAGTGAACAATCTCTCGTCTGAATTCATCCAAAGAGCCACAATTTCTTTTTCACCAAATTAGGATTAGAAATTAGGTCAGTTTGTTCAATATTCAGAGAGAAAGGTAGTTTCTCACAGAATAAAGACCAGGTCTTTAAAGGCACACATAAGCATCAGACTAACATATTACCAAGATCAATAAAAAGTGAATGGGTAGGCGGATTAAAGATCTTCTGATATACTTGCGGGCACTCCAGTTGTCTATAGCCTGCAATGAAATTAAAATTACTCATGACGGATTACAGACATGCATACTCCCTTATGCAATACACGACAACGCCTCCACACAAAACTCTCTACTTTGGACCAATTCAAAGACAGATTTTTAGACTGCACACCATTAAGTAAGCAGTGTGTACTTTTCTAAGCTAGTTGGATTTAAAGATCATTATTTTGTATTTAATAAATAACCCTCACAATCCAGGCAAACCTTGATCCTCTTTTCTGAATGCTAACCCATAAGTATGAAAACAGATGTGAGGAACAGCCCAAAATATTGATATTAGACCAACTAGAGCAATTTACTCTTTCAAAAGTCATGGATGGATGTATGAAAACTAGGTAAATGGGGTGCTTCAACAAGTGTGTTTTTTTTGTGCTGTTACAGATGTAGAAGGAATTTGTTTAACATGGTTCTCAAGGCTTCTATAAACCCAGACTGGTTGTGATCCAGAGCACCTGTCCAAATATATTGTTCAAGTCTTTCACATGTAGAACTGAAAAGATCCTACTAGAAACATCCAGAAGGGAGATGGGTCGATAATTGTCAGGGGTTAAACTATATCCCTTCTTTTATATATATTTTATATGAGATCACTTCCAGGAACTAGACATAGAGTGAGTTATCAACGTGTTGTGAAAGAAGCTGAACAAGATAGAAGCCCCAAATGGTGGGTTAACTTTAAAGGTAACATTCAAAAGGCCATCCAGGCCCAGGAATGTAGAAGGGTTAGTCCTGTGAATCAAGTAGACATTATCCTCAAGATCAAAGTCAAGGTATCAGGAATTACAATACAGTTTTGTCTTAAGTGATTAATCCTGACGTGGATGGTCCTAAAAAGCTTTGAAGTGGGCTTCCCAATCTGCTTTAGGAATAGGTTGGATTTGTGAAATAATTTGCAGCAAGCTCATGTTGTTAATCAAGTGCAAAAGGAATGAACTAAGTAATTATTAGCATTGCTATATCGTAAATATTGAAGATTACGTCTTACTTCTTTCCTCTTGAATTGGACTTGAAAGTCAAAGTTATCAGTCCTAGTTGATTTGTTATGAGAATGTTAAAATCGTGTGACACTAACCAGAGACCCTATCATCTTGTGACAATATTCTGCATACCGAATCAGATCCGTAATAGGCCAAAGGTTTATCACATTTGCATTAACTAAAGAAACCGGCAATGGTCTCAGTGATAACCTTGATTTTTGACTATTAGTTTGCAGAGAAAGGCACGGTTATTTGTTTGGAATAGGAAAGTGGAAAATCCAAGTTCAACTGCCTAATAATGTGATCACTTAATGGTGTTTCATCAATATTTAGATCTTGGGACCGCTCCAAAACCATGCTTGATATGAAAATGTAATCCAAGATATTGGAACTGTTAATATCTTGTCAAGTGGAATGAGCCGGGGATGTCATTAGCAATAGTGCCATTCAGCATAACCATATTCCACATTTCCATAATGACCCTGACGTGATTACCACGAGGGAGTAGGTCTTTAGCCGGATTGGCAAAAGGTAAAAGCTTAGAATTATCAGAAGCAAGACACAAGGAATTCAAGTCACCCACCACTATGAGGGGAAAAGGTTCATTGAAGTATGACTGCTCAAAAATAGAGATAAGACTGTTGCTAAAAGGGTCTTAAGAAAAGCTCTTCCAATTCCAATTAAGGTTGACCAAAGGCAATGAGACAAGTTTTGGGACAGGGAAACAATCCAGTTTAGTGTAGAAAATCAGGGAACTCGATATAAACCTTTTACAAATGAAACCACAACTACAATGAATTGTTCAGATTAATCCCACATAAGGGGTTCCAAGAGCACCGTTCTGCAAAATTGTATGGAAGATTCTGTATTCAGGGAAAATGTGTTTATCAAATAACCAGGCGAAATATTCAAACTCACGCAAATTAAAAGAATTCAGAGGACAATTAAACAAATGCACATGACTGCACGTGTTCCATGACAAAATAGATAAAGGTATATAAAAATCTACTCATTCAGAGTCCAATTTCTGTTGAAGCAGATGATGTAGGCAGTGGTTAGAGCAGGTCAGTCAGACGAAGGGACTGAGCAATTCTGGGAAACAGCAGTTTTCAAACTGACTTCTCTCTTGTTTAAAACCTCATTTGTTAAATTCATATTTGCATTCATGTTAGGTGATGAAGAATCAATTTTAACGTTTGATATAGGTTGTGCAGTTTCAGAGAATCAGGTGTTATGGAGTGACGATAACTATGCATATTATATCCCAAATACAGAAATTATGAAGCTTCTTCAATAGTGTGTTCACAACAAGAAGTGACTTGACGTGAAGAAGGACAAGATCCTTCCTAGTATCAGAATTGCATTCCATTTGGAAAATGTCTCGAGAAGAAATAGTTCATAGCAGGGTATCTCCTGAGTTAATAATAGAACATTTTGGAGGCAAAGGACGATCGACTTGTCATATTGAAAATGAATTTAAAGCAACCCTTGTTTGAAATTGATGAAGAGGTTAACTTAGAAGATTGAGATGTGTCATAGGTTGTTAGCGTCTTTCCTTTAGGAGACACAATTATTTTTTCCCATAGTATGGAGGTCTTGTCGGAAACCCCCCCCCCACTCACGGGTCTACCAGGGGAAATGAAGTATCCATTTTGTAAACAGGAACTGGCTAATTTCAGTCTTCTGGCTTTAAGCATTTGAAAACAAGAATGGCCCCCTAGTAATTACCATAAGAGAAGGTCCTGACAAAGATGTTAAATTAGGCACTTCTGCAGGGGCAGAGGGAGTCCGTTTGGACACAGCTTTGGGTCCTGGACTTATCATAGGACCAGACTGTAATCGAACTTCCCCTTCAGATAGTTATTTGTCAAAGTTCATTGTTAAAAAAGTAAGATTCATATCCTGCTCTATAACAACAGGATCTTCAACAGTGGAAGTAAAGAAATGTCTAATCGAGCATTTGCCTGTGGGCACGCCAAAGTTCAAAGAGTGACAACCTCCTTTTGTGTTACCTAAGTTTACTAGACTTACTTATGAGATCGAGAAGCCTTAGTGCATGCACCCTTTTCAGTAAACACTGTGTACGATTCGTGGAATTATTTGTGTGGAAAATAGGGTACTTTCGCACGCAACTGTGCGCAAATCTGCCTTTGTCGATTCATGGAATTGAATGTGCTGTACTTTTCCTGGACTTGTGTGGAGTTCACGCTGGCTCAGCACATATGTGCGTACCATCGAAGGCCTTGCGCAATACTTCATGAAGAGTGTTGGCGTGGCTTGCGCAGAGGGCTGAGAAGGGAGCGGAACACCAAAAATGGGGAAGAACTTGCGAAAAAGTGTCTTTCCGAGAGATGACCTGCTGGCATTCCCTGGAACGTCCACTGTTGAGCAGCATGCAACCTATTCATTGATTTGATCGCTCAACCTCTCGGCCGGGAAATGGGCACGCAAGTCCTTCAGACGATCTGCCACCCAAAGTCAGGCGTAAGTACACTTGCACGTAGGATATGCAGCATGGAAGTGGGGTTACATGTCGGATTACTAGTGCGTGTACTCAACCGGTGTTCCGATGTAAATAAGGGGTGCGCGTAAGCAGTGTACCGGGTTGCAGGAATGGTTTACAGGGGTTCGTACACAGATTTACTGAGTTTAGAGTGAGATACGAATTTTCATACCAGGTTGTCGGGGTGTGGAAAACAGTTACAGGGGACCCTGCACAGTGTCCCTGAGATGCAGGTCTGCTTGTGGGGAACACCACATACTGTTTGAAGGGTGTGTGAATTTGCACCTGGGGGAGTGCGCAAAGGTAGCTGATCTGGTAATTTATGCTTTGGTGTGGGCGTGTTGGGGGCGTTCCAGCTTTGACTTGCGAATACGGTTACTTTGCTCAAACAAATCCATGAATTCGCAGGGCTTGCATTTTTTATCCTGCACGCAGACTCACGCATTGTCCTTCTCGGCACGTGCCACTTGCAGGATTTTTGAGCATATTTCCATGAATGTATGAGTAGAACTCGAGGCAGAAGCTGTACTTTTACTTTGTTCGGTAAGCTGTGCCTTATTTTCCTTTGAAATTTCTGAGAACAGTTTTGCTGGAGGCTTTATTTTGGATTTAGAGTTCTTTTTGTTAGATGGCTTAGGCTTTTTCACACGTTTGGAGGCTGCTTAACCTTTTCCGCTCTCTTGCACCCTTTGGATTGGCACCGAGGTGAAAGAGGTCCCCACAAGATCTTCACTAAGGAGTCCCCCATTCTTGCAATGCAGTATCATTGCACTACAGGCCACCAGTTTGATTGTCCCTGTGTGGGGTGTGACACTGGTTGTGCGTTAAACTTCTTGGATGTTGCACATTTTGTGGCATGACCCGTGGCTGCACCTGGCAAAGGACCCAGGCTAAGATGGGCCGGGTCTTGAAATTATATCATAATCAACTTGCGTCTACCAGTCGCTGATGTGCTAATGGAAATGAAAGCTTCCAGGAAGCAGAGCTTTACATTCACTGAGTTAAGAGTAGATATTTGGTCTTTTAAATTATTACTTACATGTTCAAAGAGCTTAACTTTTGAATGTATTACATAATTCAGTGCAAACATTGTCCTGACGTGATTGAGAAGGTGAATTCAATAACCTGGGCGAATTAAGAGGAGTGGGCTACGGGTGGTAGGAAAAAGCAGAAGATTCAAAGGCTTTGGAATTTTGTAGTGCATAGATTGAGGGTGACAGAAAGTGAATCATCCGACAGAAAGTGAATAATCTGACAGAAAGTGAATCATCTGACAGAAAGTGAAGCGTTGATCACTTGCTGAACAGGGAACGAGTCAGGGGTAGTCACAGACTCTGCAGATGTTCCAACCATTGCGATGACATGAGCCCCTGAATGTACGACCTCTTACTTAGGTCCAGACACAGAAGAATCACCCGATGACGTTGAAGAAGCTTGTAATGTTTTCCCCCCCTTGGCAACTGTGGCTTATTTGCCATTTTTGAGCTCATGTTAGACGGCAGGGACGATAAACCCTTTAGACAGGTAGCTGAGCGCTCAACGGCCGTCATATCAGTCACTATATCATCAGCTGATATTGTTTTGCTTTGCAGAATTTATATTAAAGAAAAGAAGTACACTGTGAAGGGGAAGTATATACTCGACACAATGTCGGCAGAGGCCAAGCCTGATTAAAAAGGATTCTGCTGTTACGGCCTACCGTGTTGAAAAGCCAGTACATATCAGATTAAAATCAACAGCTTACCAGCAGTTTTTTTTATTGTTTTTTTTTTTGTTATTGTGCATTTAGTTAATTACAAACTTTAAGCACATACAAAATTATTGGAAATAATCAATGCCTTCATGTTAACATGCTTAATTAAGAAATGAAGCAAAATTACAGTCTGACATTAAAATAATAGACCATCATAA
Source organism: Ambystoma mexicanum (assembly GCF_040938575.1). Lineage (NCBI taxonomy): Eukaryota > Metazoa > Chordata > Amphibia > Caudata > Ambystomatidae > Ambystoma > Ambystoma mexicanum. The sequence continues at coordinate 1,041,378,727 of NC_090934.1, read as the reverse complement.
TAATAATCAACACTCTTATTATAATGATTACACATTTAAAATTCAAAATGTTCAAAGGTCTGCACAAAAAATGACAAATGCTCTATTGAAAATCTCTTCAAGGATTCTTTCCATATGGAGAAACTCCGCCGCCACAATAACCAGTGATTCCGCCCCAAATAGAGTAGACCAAAATGGGTCCTCTGCATTATGTCTCAATCAGAGTAATGGCTCTGGGAATAGTGCATCCCGTGGACATCAAGAGTCTGCTTTGCACTCCACGCAGTGCTACTCATGTCTACAGTTTCTTTGTTGGTCCAAGTGCAGCAGGTCATTCCCTCCAAAGAAGAAATGATCACCCTAACTGGCACATGTTAATAATAATAATAATTTGGCATTTATATAGCGCTACGAACGCTCAGGTATCTGAGCGCTGCTTATTATTACCCACAGTGTGTGGTGCTCATTTTTAGACCTCTTAAGGATCAAAGGCTGAGTTTGGCCCTGCTGGGATTCGAATCTGCGTTAGCAGGCTCTGCACGGATGTCAAAGCGAGCAATCTACTCCCTGTGCAACTTGACCGGTCTGTTCTTGGATGTTGCACACTTTGTGGCAGCAGATGTCGGCAAGTGCAGGTAACCGGTGACGGCAGTGGCAGAATGTGCTATTGGTTATGGATTTTTGATTAGCAAATCCGGTGCCATTCAATGTCATACTACCATAATGCCCCGCAACAGGTGCCCAACAAATCGGTGGGTATCCCAGCGGCTGGTCGTATAGAAAGGTTTGTGTTGCTTGATGTATGGTAACTAACACCTATTTGTACTATTCATGTTCACAGCGCAGAGCTCCTCGCTAATAAAGGTAAAGGGTAATGCGCTGGAACGCTCATTTAATTGCTCAATGTTCTGGGTTGAGAAGAAATCTGGTGCCTATTTCCAAGTTGCTTGCAGGTATCTGCCATTGCTTTCAATTTGGTTAGTTGAAGAGTGAGGATTTGAGTCCTTTCATGTATTTCCGGTGGTTCTTTCCATGTAAGGAAGTTTAGGAAGATGAATTTCCAGTCGTTCTTTCCATGTAGAGATGTTTAGCAAGATGTATTTCCAGTGGTTCTTTCCATGTAGAGATGTTTAGGAATATGTATTTGCAGTGGTTCTTTCCATGTAGAGATGTTTAGGAAGATGTATTTCCAGTGGTTCTTTCCATGTAGAGATGTTTAGGCAGATATTTAAAGAGGTTTATGGCCAGAAAGAAGAAATAGCATCCCCCTTGTAATTTCTTATTGAATTTGTGGGCTAAGACACATCTAGCATTGCTTGACCTTAGTGTTCTGGAAGGAATCCATTTCTAGAACGTCTTTCTGAAGGGGAGAGAGGGACCCTTCATGGGAAGAGTGATGGGTGATGGACAGGGCTTTAAAATGAATCCTTTCCTTGATGGGCATCCAGTGGAGAGCACATAATGGATGCAGCATATATTCAAATCTGGTCATTGTTAGCATTAACCTTGCAGCTGCTGTTTGCACTCTTTGCAGTTTTCTTGTCAGGCAGTCCAGGAGACTGAGATAGAGGGTGCAGGAGACTAAGATAGAGGGTGTCACATAGTCTATGCTGGATTTGACATGTGAAATGTTGGCCATGGCGCTGTGGGTTCATTTTTAATGAAGGTAAGATTCACTGTAGAGTGCAGAGTTGCTAGATAACAGTTTCTTACAATGTCTTTGAACTGTGGTGCAAGTGTCAGTGTGATGTCTATTGTGGTTCACAGATTTTGTACAGTGAAGAATGTCACGGGATATGGGCACATATAGTTAGGCTGTGGGATTGTGATTTTTTTTGTTGTAAACTTTATTTTGTTACGCTTGACAACACAGGAAAGGGCGAGCAGTGGGTTGCATGCAGTGATATCAGTGATAGACATTATACAGACCATGAACTTACAACAACACGTAGAGTCGGGACACAAACACATTGGTGGTTAATGGCAGATGATACATAGCATGACAAGAATAGAACAGACATTCAAGTGGGATCATTTGACAGTGGGGATCGTGGAGGGGAGGATGTATCCGATTCCGCGGATGTAGCTGCCAGGTAGGAGCGCAATCTGGGCCAGACATCTCTAGGTCTAGATGCTAGAGGCAGTTGGAATGACCAGATCTCCTCTGTTTTAGAGGCCCTGGTGATGCATTGGTGCTCGGGGCTGAAGACAGCACAGTTAGATGCAGCGCGTTGCTTTGAGCATGCATAGCCCTGTGAGTTTCAGGGCATCACGGTGTAAGGCTGTGACGCATCAGTAGATCTTTGGCTGGGTTGAGCTTATATCTGTTTGCTGTCCTGGAAGTGTCCATGTGGGCCATGCAAGTTTTTAATATTTCTTGCGTTTTGATGGGTTGTTCTCAATTTTCTGGAAATTGTGCATGATATCCACATAGTTGTAGCAGGTTTTGCCATAGCCATTGATGAGGTCAAGGAGGAGTGTCATGTAAATGCTGAATTAGAAAAGAGGAAATTGTGGATCCTTGGGGTACTGCACAGGTTATTGGGAGAGGCTGGGATTTACAGGGCCAACAAAACTGGTCTCATGTTTACCCATGAGGAAGTCGGTGATAGAGCACAGGCCTGTTTCTTTAATACCATATCTTTTTAGTAGGATCTTGTGGCTGATGGTGTCAAAAGCGGCTGAGATAAGAGCACTCTCAAGGCCTAATTCTCAGAACTATTTTAAAATGACTTGATCCCATTGGTAACGCTGTATGAATCAGGCCCTCAGGGTTTACATCTACTTGGTTCTTCAATGTACTGGAGATTGAACACTGAAGGGATTCTGTACCTCTGAATGGCTAGGAGGTTGTTGGATTGGATTAATACTGAATGTTTACTGTGTATTACCTTTTCAAGAATTTTCCAAATGAAAGGCACATTTGGGATTGATTGCTAGCAAGCTGGATCATTTGCGTCAGCTGTGTGTTTTTTTAGAAGAAATCTGATTTAAGTATATTTCAAGGGAGTTGGGTGCTTCTGGCGCTGATGGAGTTAATGCAGAAGGATAGTATATAAAGAGCTATTCGTTTTGGAACTTTCATGATCGATTTCTAGAAATTGGGGGTGTGTATCCTTTGGCGATGCAGTTGAGTTTCAAGTGTCAATGGCAGTGAGAAGGTTGTCTGTAAAGAGAATGTGGAAAAAGGAGGTGGTCTTGGATGTTGAGAATCATTTTCTTTTTTTTTTAGTGGTCAGCAATCTGTGCCCCAAAGGACAGCTCTCTGAACCCCTCCTGTCTCCTTTTTTTCTTTTTTCTTTTTTTATATCATGTCACTATCTAAACCGTTCTGTTTTTCCCTGGGTTTCTGTCTTCAGAATTTAAATACATCAATTTAAATGGGAGAAATGTGCCTTAAAGAGGCCTGTCTCTGAACAACAAGCAGTGCATCATGGGAGATAAACTATTTTATTGCATACCAGGGGTACACCACTCTTCACTTAGTTTTCACCAAATCAACCAGGAAATTGCCTCTTGCCCTCCTGCTGCTTTTGAAACAACCCGGGTGAAAATCCATCAATTGGTATAGTCCGCCTGGATGTCTGCTTTAGAGATCTTTTAAATCATTGGATGCTTTTGCACAAAATGTTTTAGGACATTGCAGCCTCCAAACGGCCACCTTGAATACCCAGACACACAGAAGACTGCTTTAGGAAGTGTGACATGCACTGCATCCATTTTTTGGGAACACAGTCTGGAGAACCCAATTGGACAGACGTAGAGGCGTGTAAAGTTATTATTATTATTATTATTAAAGGTTAGTGGGGTGTGCGGGAGTGTGGCGGTAGGTTACGCAGCAGGAGTAGCAGTTTAGGCTGGACCACTGAAAATGACACAGGAACAGGACAGACAGGCATAAGACCGACCTGCAGAGGGTGGCCTTAATGGCAGCCTTATGTAAAGTCGGGCTTATGCCTGCAACATTTAGATATACACTCGTTTTAGGGGCCTCAAACAAAGATATTTCATTTAGATGCATACAGTGGATCAAAAGTTATCACCCAGAGATGTATGGCCAAACAAATCGCTCGTGGATTCTAATATCATAACACTACACACAAAAAAAAAAAAACGTGGAAAACAGGCTCTGCTGCAATTTTCAACTGCGCAAAAGTTGAATTTGTCTGAAAAAGCTCAGTACATCAGAATCGGAATGTCAAATTTGGAGAAATGTCATAAACATGTTCAGGTTGAAAAAGGCAATGTTTAAAGCATATTGTTAGCAAGCATAGGGATTTGCATAGCTCCATCGAAACTTGGTCTCTGAAAAAAATCTCAACATTTTCCAGTCCAATTTTCTGTGTGCATCTGGATCTCCAGGGGAACAGATGCAAGAAGCAAAATATTAATAATACAGATAATAATGAGAATTTGTTCCATCAATACGGCGATAATATATTTTAAAAATGTCAAGATGTCTATTGTTTGGGTGAGCGCATAATGTATTTTTATCTTTATCTTGTGTAGTATCCGTTTTTCATCAAATCATTTTTGTTTTCAAATGGTATCAGTTTAGGTTCCGTCTGGAAAAGCATGTTTTTCATTGAAATAACTTTAATTGGAGTGTTTCTTGGACTTTTGGAAGAATGGGATTTTTCTTAAACTAAACAAATGTATTAGCAAGTCAAATCTCAACAATCTTTAAACAGTCTGCTTTAATTTTCAACATTCTCCGAGATCCCATGGGAGTCAAGGGTATGCAAAAAAAAAAAAAAAAGAACAGACCTTCATTTAGCAGATTTAGAGATTAAGGGCCTGATTTATCGACTTTGCGTGAGCCTACGCTCAGAAGTTTTTTTTTTTGCGTGCACAGAATCTAACCGTACATGCAAGTTGCGACCAGAACACCCACAACATGCCCCAATGCAAACCACACAACGACCTTTGTCGGACCATCCAGAAGCCCTGTGAACTGCAAGCAATCACTGATTAATTTGCGTGCACCCAAGTTACGATCAGCAACACTCAATTTACGATCAGCATCACTCAACTTGCATGCCCTCTGTAAGTTACGATCAGCACCACTCAACTCAAGTGGTGCTGATCGTAATTTACAGAGGACACGCAAGTTGAGTGATGCTGATCGTAAGTTGAGTGGTGCTGATCATAAATTCAGTGGTGCTGATTGTAAGTTGAGTGATGCAGATTGCAATTTGAGTGATGCAGATCGTAAATTGAGTGATGGAGACCATAAGTTGAGTGATTCAGATCGTAAGTTGTGTGATGCAGATTCTAAGTTGAGTGGTGCCGATCGTAAGTTGAGAGATGCTGATTGTAAATTGAGTGGTGCTGATCGTAAATTGAGTGGTGCTGATCGTAAGCTGAGTGGTGCTGATCACAACTTACAGAGGGCATGCAAGTTACGAGTGCTTGCAACTTGAGTGCACCCCTGCAATTGTACGTACCGTCACCTGTATGATCAGCATTTTGCATGCTCCTTGTTTCCTATGGGCCTTTGGACTTTACACCTGCTATCATGTGGCATATGGGTCCTGGGGGTTGCGTGTGATTTCTTATCGGAACGTAATGTTCCGAGTTCAAATCCATGATTTCAGTTGTATTTTCATTGGTATGTGCGTGCGATTGCTTGCCCATGGACCGTACCTCAACATGCCCACATTTTCACATGTTCTTCCCCATTCTGCATGTTTCACCCCCTAATTGGACCGCTGCGTAGGCCCGGCCTGCACTCTGCTTGAAGTCTTGTGCAAAGGCACTTTTCCACTCGCAGACACGTGCCGGGCGAGCGTGGAATCCACACAAGTCCCGGAAAAGTCTTGCGCATTCAGTTCCATGAATCGCTGAACAGGGATTTGTGCGCAGATTGGCACGCAAATCCCCAATTTTCCACACCAATATTTCCATGAATCAATGTCTAACTGAGAAACTCATATTTGCTCCAGGCATCTCCAGATTTGCCTCAGTTGTAGGCATTGTGAATAATGTAAAAGGGAGCCTGACAAATCTGAGATACATTATTGGGCCCTATTCAAGGAACATTTACCGTGGTTTAAAGTTATTTTGCACTGCCAACAAATCCGATTCACAAAGAGGTGCAAAGTGTATTTTTGAGTGAACAAAAAGACTTCACTGACTTTGCACTGAATTTGTACTGGTGAAAAGGCGCTTTGCACTGCAAAAATAAGATTTGCCCCGCTCTGTGAATCAGGGTGTTTGTTGGCAGTGCAAAGTGATTTTGCACCAGTGCAATGACACTTTGCACCATGCTAACAGTTCCATGAATCAGGCCCTAAGCGCCCTATCTTAATTTGCTCCAGTTGTAATATGTCTGACTCACTCCCACAGCTAAGATTGTGTAGAGCGAGGATTCCATTCACAAATGGGCAATGGGCTATTTCAACTTCAGTCTTTTGGTGTTTGCACACCCTGGGATGTTATGCAGCAGCGTTAGGAATATGTGCAATGCATAATTCCACGTACAAAATCATGAAACCTTTCCACCTCTGATAAATGGAAATCGTTGTGCCCTAAAATCGCCGTCATTGCTTGTACAAACTGCGCCTCGCGGAAGCTATTTCTGTTCCCGCGCCTGGTCTGATTGATAGGTTTGCTTGCTTGGGATAAATAATGAGACCTTTTGTTTCATCAGCGGCATAAACATGTAGCTTTTGGCATTCTCCTAAGCTTCCACAATTTTTCTCTTATCTATAATTCAGGAAACTGTCAGGCAATGGAAATGTTTAACAGTAATCAACAGTCACGATGCTTTTTACCACAAAGAATGTTTACCGCAATGCGAGATTTGTTCTTTGCTCTGTATAAAAGGTGTCAGGTAGTCGCATGCTCAAAGTGCCATTTAAGTGAAATCCCATAGCCTGGTGTGTGCGCGCGCTCTTCCTCCTCTCGGCAGAGTCTGAGGAGGAGCTGCAGTTATTTTGCATCACATAAAAACTTCTGCATTCAATGCCAGCGCTTGCAATATTTAAGACATCTGAAAGGAGAACAAGCTGGAGCAGACAACTCCTACCCTCTCACCAAACAAAAACAAAGGGGGTCATTACGAGTATGGAGGCAGCCATGGTGCTATTAGCGCCATGGCTGCCTCCAAACTCGTGTCCGAGTTGTCGGAATGGGGACTTACCGGGTCATTCCAACCTTGGAGGACCCGGTATGTCCCCATTCTGAAAACCATTCCCCATTCCCATTCGAGCCCCCATAGGGCTCAATGGGAATGGGGAAGGAGCTAATAACGGGCCCGCAAATAGCGGGCCGTTATTAGCTCCCTGGTCCCTTAGCGGCTCCTGATAAGTGTGGCTGGTAAAACCAGCCCGCCTTAGTGGGACCCGCTAAGGGACCTCGGAATGCGGCGGTAGGGGGTTAACGGCATCAGCATCCTTACCGGTGCCGTTAACCCCTTACCGCCGCACTCGTAGTAGGGCCCATTGTCCTTTATACGACACTTTACATGGCGATTGTTTGTTATCCTAACTTCAGCTCTTAAAATAGTTAATAACTGGTTATTTATAACATGGTTATTAATACCGAAGAGGTTTGTAAGCGCAGACCTGGGATTCAAATCTGTGTTGCTCTGCACCATTTTGCTTCTAAGGCGAGCAAGCTGCCACTAAGCTACATTACAGTGCCATGATTTTGCTGGCTTGTAATAAGACATGTATTGGGTAATACATCGGTTCAGGCTGTGATTTAATGGAGAGGTCTGCAACTATGCAGAAGTCGTTTTAGTCCTGCCGCGTAGTTGCCAGTTTTCAAAACTGTGACACATACTTTCTCAGGGGATTGCAAGCCCTGCCTTGTGTGGGCTGATAAGTGTACTATGAGAATGCCTCACTTTGGACTACATAGGAAATGCTGGTATGCAGACCGAATACAGTTAAGAAACGTCTCTATGAATTTGATTGGATAGAGAACAGGGCTCTTTAGTCACCTTATATATCACATAAGGCCTTGCGGCTCGTTGAGCGTAACCCTGCAAAGATATCCATAGAAAAAATGTAGACAAGTCTGGCTGTATGTCAAATTAAACTTACTTGAAATCCATGAAGTAAGGGGAGCGAGAGAACAAATGCCTAGGTGTGAGAGAATCGGACAGTTTTGTCATAGGGAAATACAAACCCTGTATCATTTAGTGATGATATGCCCTGAACTTAGTAAACCTTGAAATCCATATTAGGGACAATTTTGTGTACTACAAAGCTAGAATGGAGTGAGAGAATTTGGTATACTCTGCTTAGGGATCCCTCACATTTATTATTGATTGCAGGAATTATATTTTTAGATTTGATTTTTCCAGATCAGTTGGGGACTTGGAACAGAATACTTGAAATTCATATGAATGTTTATTTGCAAGGAACATGCCATTCATGTTTTACAGGTGAGAACACCTTACATTTTATGATTAATTTGTTTAAAAGAAGATAAGCTAAATTAATTTAAATATTCGAATGGTATGATTATGAGTCTACCAGCAATGACAAATTTGATATGTGTGGTGAATTGTTTAGGAAGGTGTGATGAACATATTAATGATGAATTTAACTTTTAGATGAATAAAAAAAATGTTTTGATGAAGTTCACGATATTTATGATTATGATGAGTTTAACACCAATGATCAATTTGATATTTGTGATTGTTTTTCAAGGAAGGTGTGATGAGCTTAATATTAATGATGAATTTAACTTGTAGATGAATTTTAAAACACATTTTGATAAAGTTGACAATATTTATGATTAGGATGAGTTTAACAGCAATGATGAACTTGATATTTGTGATGAATTGTTTTTCAAGAAATGTGTCATGAGCTTAATATTAATGATGAATTGAACTTTCAGATGAATTTTAAAACAAATTTTGATGACGTTAATGGGGGAAAATTAGGTGGGGGAAAATTATTTTGTTAAACTCTGTGATCATCTTGTTTCCTTCTGTTGTTCTTTGTAAAGATCCTACAAAAATAACATCAATGAGGCAAAAAAGAACTACTTCAATAGTCAAATTGAAGCATCTTCCAATTCAGCTAGTAAACTCTTGGACATTCTCAAATCTGTAGATAAGCCCCAGGCTCTCGCCCCTGCCTTTATTCCATCACAATTAGAATGTGAAAACACCCAGGTAGCATTTGCTAACAAAATCTCTAAAGATAGAGAACGCATTGCCTTAGCACAAGCCAATAAATTCCAACCTAGTCACCCCGTAGAACTGACGACCACAGAGGGAAAGGAAAAGTTCCAATTTTGATGGAAGTTATGTTGAAAACCCTGGTGTCTATGAAACCATCCTCCTGCGCCGAAAACAAACTCCCTCCCAAGATCATTCTCGAACATTCTGACATGTTTGTTCCACTATTAACTAAAATTGTGATCTAACAGTGCCAAATAACATAAAAAAGGTCACCATTACACCTATAGTAAAAAAAAAACAACTTTAACCCATGTGATCCTAACAACCTAAGACCTATCACAAACTGTAATTTTACTCTTAAAGTCTTGGACAAGATAGCAACAGCTCAACTTCAGGAATATGTAGAAAGCCATGAGATTCTACACCCAAAACAATCTGGCTTTAGAGCCGCACACAGCAAAGAGACAGCTATGCTGGACCTACAGACCAGAATGCTGGAAATTATGGACAAGGGAAAAGCCAGCCTACTAGTCCTCTTGGATCTCAGTGCCGTTTTTGATCTGTTAGACCATCAGCTTCTACAACAAGCACTTACAAAAGTTGCTAATTGCTCCAAGGAAGCAATAAGCTGCTTATCGTCTTTCCTCGAGAATAGAATATCCCGAGTACATTGGGGAGACAAATTATCTTCTGAATTTAACATCTTCTGTGGGGCACCACAGGAAGCTAGTCTGTCCTCACTGCTCTTCAACTTGTACATCCGTTTCCCATGTGAGTTACTACAACATCTCCAGGTGTTCTTTAGTGCTGATGATACTCAGATGGTCCTGGAATTGAGCAGGAACTACACCAAGGACAGTATGACATTAAACACACTTTATAAACATATCAAACAATGGATGGACAACAACTGGATGTGCCTGAATGGCAATAAGACCAAGCTAATGGTCTTTGGTTCTACTCAGGCTTGCGCTAAACTCGCCTCTGACTATCAGGCATTCCAAATCAAAGAAACCCATATCATAGTGGCGGGTAAGATTAAAGCACTCGGCATGACGTTGGAAGCCTCCCTCAACGCAGATGCCCAAGCTATCTACGTTAGCAAAAATTGTAATTATCATATCAGACTCCTTAAAGATATTAGACCCCTGCTTAGTGAAAAGAATTGTGCCACAATAGCCAGAGCTACCATCTTGTTGAGTCTGGACTATGGAAACGCACTTCTTGCAGGAGCAAGTAGGCAAAGCATGCACAAATTTCAACTGGTCCAAAACAACGCGATCAGAATGATTAAACAAAAATCAAGAAGTGAACACATCAGTGAAGCTAGACGGGATCTCCACTGGCTGAGAATGGAGGACCGCGTGCAATTTAAGTCCATGTGCCTAGCATACAAATGCCTTTATGGCAAAGCACCAGCCTATCTGAAGTCTAAACTCACTCTTTACAACCCCCCAAGTGCTCTAAGATCAGATGCCAAGGGATTTATAACTACCCTGAAACACAAAAAAGAACTTGGTATGGGTAGAGCTTTCCCTAACCGAACAGCAGCTACCTGGAACAAACTGCCGAAATGTCTTAGGTTGGAGACCAATCTCTTCGCCTTTCGTAAAAAGCTTAAAACAGCTTTTCAAGTAGACCACATTGCTAGACCTTTTGGTCTGATAATGACTAAACTCTTGTGAATTATCCCGTCTCACACTGTGCGACTATTCGTTTGTCCATGTCTCTTCGTATGCGCCCCAATGCCTGCGGGCAGTCGGCACTATATAAATAAACAAATAAAAATAAAGATATTTGATTTGTGTGAGAACTGAATGTTTGTCGGTAAACCGTAACACCCACTAAATAAATACAAATATATTGTCTAGACTAGAATTTTATTTTAGTCCTTTGTAAATGACAGTGGCAACATTGGGACTATTTAAAAGTATATTACTATTTTGTTTTAAATGATTTAAAGGACTTGTGGATACTGAAGGAAAGACTTCAACTGGTGCAATAAATATCATTTCCATCCTACATTTTTCTTTTAAAAATATATCCTCGACTATGTCTTGTTTGCATTGCCAAGAGTTGGGATAGTTATCATTTTGTCAGTGGGAATGTTTATTTCAACATTAAATAAGCCCAATAACTGGAGGATCATATGACAAAGCCAACCTAATTCTCTGATGCAAATCTATGTGAATGGTTTCAGTAAAAACTATGTAAATTGTTTTGTTTCAAATGTTTTCTTTCTGACAGCTGCTTGACCATTTGAAATCAGCAGCGAGGTAGGTTGAAGACCGACCAATTATATAGAGTAGATAGTTTGATTTAACGTTTCTGAAACAATCAATTTCAATGTGTTTGTCTATCTGCATGGACAAATATCTAGATCCATCGTCTAGAACAGTCATTCATATATGCATTTCTCTGTAGGGATTTCTAGGCAAAGATGCCAAGTCGACGAGTTATTTTCTGTTACATGAACATGTTTGTTAGACAAAAGGGAGGGTATTCATTTTCATTGATGTCAAAGTTAATAGTACTGTGTTAAAGGCAGCTTACCTACCATTGGAAATTAAAGGCATGCCTGCATATTATTTTACATAAACGAAATATTAGGATTAAAAATGGCATGTTTGTCCCAGATTGTGATGTGGTATTGTGGCAGAAGGTGTTATTAGATTGTCGAACATGCTTGGTTAAAAAAAAAAAAAAAAAAAAAAACTGTAAACTTACATCGAATAGATAATAGCTCATTGCTATGAGGGAAAATAAGTTATTTGGGATACAGAACGCACGGCCACTTTCCTCACCACTTAGCAGAATCGGTGATCCTACCGAACCTTCTTGTCAATGTTACAGAGCCCCTTCACCAACATGCAACGTTTTTCATTACAGCCTGTCTCTTTAAGTGCATTATGTCAAAAAAATAGCATGGGCTGCTTGAGGATAAAATGTCAAAGTACATTTTAGAGCAGAAACATATTTTAATTTTCTACTTGTCATGGATGCGACCTTAAGCCACCACCTTTCTTGAATATAACACAAACATCACATCAGAGGCAACGCTTTATACAAGTTTTGATCTGAGAAAGGGTAAAGGTGCTTTCTTCCTTTATATTTCTCATGGCAAATGTTCATTTGATTTTAACCCTAATTCAATTTGGAAACGGTAGTCTGGGCAAGCACCACCTGGGTACTCGTGCCTCTGTAGCTGGGCAACAGGAACGGGGACAGATGCTGAATCCTGATGGCTGTATTTGTCATACACGGCAACTATTTGTCACCTCTGCACAAACTTGGCAAACTAATTACACAAAAGATCAAAATGAACAGGGATGAGGCAATATGGATACCCCTCGCGCACCAGGAAAGGCACCGCGGCTCTGGCTATAATATTAAAATGTTCATTATAATTTTTCTCGGGCAGGCTTGTTATCCTGATATTAATTATTCTTAAAGGTCAACTGAATTCATTAAAATACCCTTCAGTTCCATCATGTAATCAGAAAATTAATTGGAAGGTGTTTAGCAGCTGAAGGCGGAAGCTTTGTGTTCCGGCTGCTTCATGTCTAATGCATCTAGCCAAGTACATTTGAAACTCAACAACTATGCTTGTAATGCTTTTGTGGGCTGCATTCCATAAGATAAGTACTAGAGTACTTCCATTTTGCACCAAATGTCCACTCGGATAACATTTCCATGGTGCAAAATACATTGCTGTAGTACAAATTTGAGCTGGGGCAAATGTATTCTCCAGGGAAAATGTTGCTGTTGAATATTATCTCCTGTACTTTACTCAGTCTATTATCTAAGAAGTACTTATCACCCGATCACCCAGGCTTAACTGACCTCAGGTAGAACACTCATACAGCATTCACACATCAGCATTCCACATGACATCACAGGGTCTCTCATTCACAAGCAATCAGTTCCCAACACATCTCCTTCCTTTCCAATGATGCACAACACGACATTCACCCGCAGCAGAGTAGGGATAGAGCCCCGGAGGCAGAGTAGGGATAGCGCCCCCCTGAGAAGTGTAGGGATAGCGCCCCCCTGAGCGGAGTAGGGATTGCGTCCCGCAGCAGAGTAGGGATAGCGTTCCGCAACAGAGTAGGGATAATGTCCCGCAGTGGAGGGATAGTGCCCCGCAACAGAGTAAGGATAGCATCCCGCTGCAGAGTAGGGATAGCGCCCCACAGCAGAGTATGGATAGTGCCCCGCAGCAGAATAGGGATAGCATCCCACAGCAGAGTAGGGATATCATCCCACATCAGAGTAGGGATACCATCCCGCATCAGAGTAAGGTATAGCGTCCCTCATCAGAGTAGGGGTAGCATCCCACATCAGAGTACCATCCCAACACATCCCCTTCCTTTCCAATGATGCACAACACGACATTCACCCGCAGCAGAGTAGGGATAGTGCCCCGCAGCAGAGTAGGGATAGCGCCCCCCTGAGCAGAGTAGGGATAGCGCCCCCCTGAGCAGAGTAGGGATAGCGTCCCGCAGCAGAGTAGGGATAATGTCCGGCAGTGGAGGGATAGTGCCCTGCAACAGAGTAAGGATAGCATCCCGCTGCAGAGTAGGGATGGCGCCCCGCAGCAGAGTATGGATAGTGCCCCGCAGCAGAATAGGGATAGCATCCCGCAGCAAAGTAGGGATAGCATCCCGCAGCAAAGTAGGGATAGCGTCCTGCAGCAGAGTAGGATTAGCATCCCGCAGCAGAGTAGGATTAGCATCCCGCATCAGAGTAAGGGATAGCGTCCCTCATCAGAGTAGGGGTAGCACCCCGGACCGATATTGGGATAGCGTCCCTGAGTAGAGTGGGGATAGCGTCCCTCATCAGGGTAAGGGTAGCACCCCGCACCAGTATAGGGATAGCGTCCCGCATCAGAGTAGGGATAGCATCCCTCATCAGATTAGGGGTAGCGCCCCGCACCAGTATAGGGATAGCATCCCTGAGCAGAGTAGGGGTAGCATCCCACAGCAATATGGGGGTAGCGTCCCTGGGATATTTTCTTTAGAGCTGCATCTCTCTATAAAAAGATGCATGGTGTGGAGGTCCTGTGTGAGTGCCCTGTTTTGTGTTGTGTTTCCCAGGCCAGTGGTGGTTGTAAAAAGGAAAGGGATGTTTTGTGATGTGTTTGTTGGTGAATGTCGTGTTGTGCGTCATTGGAAAAGAAGGAGATGTGTAGGGAAGTGCTTGCTTGTGAATGAGAAACCCTGTGATGTCATGTGGAATGTTGATGTGTGAATGCTGTATGAGTGTTCTACCTGAGGTCAGTTAAGCCTGGGTGATGGGACCCAGTGGTTATCCTTATATGTGGCTTAATGTAACTATGTAATAACGTATATGTAAGAAGCCCAAGAGGACCCCTGAAGTAACATTATTACAGTCAGTAAACAAATGTCAAGGGTGGGATAACTTAAAGTTGGGTGTTTCTTAGGGGGGTTCCAAGCACCTCAGGTGTTGCATTGTTATAGAAAAGTATTGTACCTACTCTTAAGAGTCTTTCCCTCATGAGGCACCCTATTCATATAATGAAGAGTTCCAACAATGACCAACAGAAAAATCCAAACCTAGCCTTTAGAAGATATTTAGCTGATATTTAATTCCGAAGGATTGCTCAAAAATATATTTATAAACCTATTATTTCAAAGTGCATTCTATTCTATATACAAAGCAGTTCTCAAAGCCTTGCTTGTTTGTTTTCCGTGATGAGTAACTCATGGTTCTGCCTTCAGCGGTTATTTTTCACAGCATTTATTCATTAGGCCTTTGCTTCTTTTAATAAAGTAACCTTTTCAGAATTCACCATGACCTTTGTTTCTTTCAGGCTACTTTCAGGTCTCCTAATGACCCTTGTTTCTGTCAGGCTACTCTCAGGTCTCCCAATGACTTTTGTTTCTTTCAGGCTACTTCCAGGTCTCCCAATGACCGTGGTTCATTTCAGGCTATTCTCAGGTCTCCCAATGACCTTGGTTCATTTCAGGCTACTCTCAGGTCTCGCAATGACCTTTGTTGTATTTCAGGCTACTCTCAGGTCTCCCAATGACCTTTGTTTCTTTCAGGCTACTCTCAGGTCTCCCAATTACCTTTGTTTCTTTCAGACTACTCTCAGGTCTCCCAATGATCTTTCTTTCTTTCTGGCTACTCTTAGGTCTCCCAATGACCTTTGTTTCTTTCAGGCTACTCTCAGGTCCCCCAATGACCTTTGTTTCTTTCAGACTACTCTAGGGTCTCCTATTGACCTTGGCTTCTCTCAAATTCCTCTCAAGTAGCTCCACAACTTTAGCTCCTCTTAGACTTCTTTCAAAACAACACTCGTGGCCAGCGCCTAGATGCCTAAGGGTTTGTACGCGCTCTACAAATGCAAAAAATAAATACATGTTAGTCATTGGTATTTCTTCACCCCTCAGCCATGGCAGTTTATAGATAGACAATGTTCTCACCTACATGCAAGGACTGGTTCTTTTCCAGATCCTTCACGGAAGTGCTACGCCTTCAGACTTTGTAAGTGGGGGATTTTGCTCATTTCTGCAATGCTCTTCTGGTTACACCTCTGACATATCCTTGCCAGAGAAACTGATCATCAGTGCATGAAACAGTTACTACCTTTTCAGAAAATAATGGTTTCCCCTTATAACCAGGTAAAGATGAATGTCCATCTGCCTAGTCGCAGTCTGCCTTCATACAAGTCTGTGCGGTGATGCTGCCTCTAAACCAGCCAATGTTGGGATTGTTTTGCATTTCCTGATTGGGTAAACCTTTGGATACATTTTGTTGGAAGCAAGTGCTTATTACTATATTCCTGTCTTCTCTGGTCAGTATGAATGGAAATATACAAAGATGTTGCCCTCATATGTGCGCCCCACGAGTCACTACGACTTTGGGGCCGCACAAAATACCGACACCCATTACTGCACCTAAGCAGAGCGGACAAGAAAGTAAAACAAACAACAACAAAAAGTACCCTGCGGCATCAGCTCCGACCCACGTAAGTGGGAGGAACTGATACAGCAGCGATAGCGGGGAGTCGGTAGCGCACACAGAAGTGTGACACCACAAAGGTAAGTAGGGTGGAGGGGTCGGGTAAGGGAATGCAGGCCAGGGAACGTGGGTAAAGTGATGTATTTGAACACTGCGCTATGCTGTATTTGGCATTGACATTTTCATTGGCGCAGTTACGGGCGGTGCAGTGATCACATAGGTTCATATGAATTAGCGCCTTAATCTGTCTGACCGTCAATGCAGTGCCGTTAAAACTGCTATGTTGCCATTTTAGATTGATTACTGTGAGACAACATTGTGTTCTACAGTGCCCAGTGATCATGCTAGGAGCAAAGCCTGTGGTAACAGCCATCCTTGCGGTGAGGGTAAAGTATAGAATTTGTATGTTTGGGCTCGTTGTGCCGGTGACTTGTGCTACAAGCTAGTATTTAAGCAGTGTGTTTATAGGTCATTCAATGATTTACACGATCCAATACATTGATGCTATGTATTGTTGTCATCAATAACTGCATAGAATGTGCCTTCCCAATGTTCAACATCCGCCAGATTTCAGCAACTACCAAATGCTTCTCCATTATCTGACATGCTTATTTAAGTCGGAAAGCAGAATTGTATTGCATGACCAGAGCTTTCTTCATTCTGGGGTCTTTAGGTTGATTTTCTATCATGTTTTACAATGTACTGACAAAAGGGAGGGTTGTGTCTGTTACTTGCAGACTCTTCTGATGCCTTTTGGGTGCTCTAGTCCCAGAACATTTTTGTAAAAAGGGATTGATTACTCCTTTTGCTAAATGCAAATACTGTTTCTTTGATGGCCGGGCCGGGCCAGCCCAGCAAATCAATACATGTTTGTCCCCTGTTCAAAGTGCAAAAAAAAAGGCAAATGAGGAACGTTAGGGGCGAGAGGAGAGACATACGTGCTACACCATGTTACAAACTTTCCTTCGATAATTCAGACACACCGTCTGTGTTGAGGTAGGTCTAATTTTCAAAAAGTGATTTAATCCGATTTGGGGAAGTGGTTAATGTTTCCATCCACTCCCTAATGGGCGAGCTAGTGTGCTGTAATCTACTGTCTGAGAAGTGTCATAACTGTAAGTAGGTATTCATCCAAACAGATGAGACTATTATCTGTGGCTTTGGAAAGACTGCAAGCCTGAAGCCTGCTTAGCAGCCTAACATTGGGCTTTTCTCTTTCACATTAAACTTCACTTTCTAGGAGTATGTTGGGGCATGATAAAGTAGAAACATGGTATCAGATTTAAGAACCTTGGTGTGGGGGCAGGTTTCCTCAGGCGGGAGCTACTTCCAATTTATCGGATCTGTATGTACTTTCGGGAGGAGGAATGCATTCTGTTGACAGTCATAAGATAGAATCGGGAATTATACATTCTAGAGGATGGGCTAGGCTTGTATTATGATTCTAATATTAGGTCTATTCATTATCCCCGAAGGGTTAAGGTCAGATTATCTCTAGAATAAAACAAAAGAAAGGAATGCTTTGCTAGCCTAAACGACTATAAAGATTGCATACATAAGTCACTGCTCACCTACTGAGTTCCTTTGGTATGTCATCACAAAATTGCCTTTAGTCAGCCAATTGAGCTTAGACCTGGCTGACTGGCACATATATCTTAAATAAAGTTATTTTTAAACGTTGTAGCAAGTGGATTCCCTTTCTTCAATGACTCAAGCATATATGTAGCAGCCCTGCAAACAACCAGTCATTTCCAATGCATGTATCGATTCAGCTCATCAGATACTTAACTCCATGTACCAGGGCCTGCTGGGGCCATCCATAAGGCCTTTGGTTCTGGGTCCTTGCTACATCCCACTCTCTCTCCCTAAATCCCCTTCTAGAGCCATTCAGTCTTCTAGCTCTGACTCTCGGCAGATCAGATGCTTCTCTAAGCAAAGATTGGGGGGTAGATATCTCACCTCCACAGGAGCCTCCCTCTGCAATGGTCTCCCTGCCCCTTGCAGGCTTGAGCCAGATCTCCTTCAGTTCCGGAAGCTCCTCAAGACCCTCCTTTTCTTTTCTTCCTTCCCTCTCCCCTCCCATGATAACTCCCCCGTCTGATGCAGTGACTGGCTGCCTGGTCCCCTCTGAGTTCTACAGGGCACCAGCCCCCCTGGCCCAATCCACCCCCACCTCCTTGCACTTAGCACTGGACCCTCACCCCCTGCACACCTTGGAATTCCCTGGCACTTGCCCTCGTTGCCTTCCTTTATCACTCATCTATCCTTAGTTCCACTCCCCCCTCTTCTAGCCCCCCTTTCACTTGCACTCTCTATGCTGAACTTCCCTTCCCACCCTAGCACTTCGCTTTCGGGCAGACTGGCACCCCTCCATTCCCTTGGACTTCTTGAAACTGCACTTGCATGATCCGAATATCACAAGGCTTAGTAGGACCCTTATTGTTATCTTTCTCCCTTGCTCCCGCCCCCCTTGTATTGTCTTGTGGCGCCTTAAAACACTGGTTGTTGTATAGGCGCCTTACAAATATTCAATAAATGAATAAGGCAATGGGAGGATTCTAAGTGTTCCCTTTTCATAGCAGGAGGTATACCCAGTGGTACATTTCTCACTAATGCTGCACCTTCCAACTTGTTGTACAGCTTTACACATGCTCGGTAACAGGGTAAAGAGGTCTAGACTCCAAAAGGTCATTGCAATCAAACATGAAGTGCTCTTCCATAGGACCAATGATGAAAGCAACTTCTCCAATTCGTTTATGTTCTAAATGAGTATGCATAAAGCAGTAATGTGACATCACAAAGCCCAATGTCAAGATGCCACTAAGCCTTGAGGTTGATTGTAGCGTAAATGTAAATATTTAAAATGAGTAGGTAAGGTCATCATATATATGTTATGCCTTGTCGGTCTTTTGAAAAGCTTGTGTTGCAAAATTAGTTCTAGGTAATTATAGATAGAGTGAAATACAGTTTTCCATCTAAGTAGGTATTAGTCTCAACATAGGTTTTACATGAGTCCAGGATAAACACAAGCATCTATACATGTAAAAGGAAAATTATTTTACAAGGTTGTGTCATAGTTATCTAGATTTAGGTTCTCAACACACGTGATTTCTAAATTGCTGGTTTCAATGGGGGTGCAATCACAGAGTTGTTTAGAGAAGCCTGGATGCGTTTGTGAGACAATTGGCATTCCTCTTTAGTCATGGGCAATTTGAGTTTGCCTATCAAGATTTGGTTTGTTCAATGGACTTAATCTTGATAGTACCATATTTATATTTGCTTGATTGTTAGTAGTGTCGGCTTAGGTATAACTGTGGGACTGGGGGGTCACACAACAGGCTCACAGTTCCAGGGCCCAACAAACCCTCCTAAAGTGCACAGACGGAAGACTCAGCCAAGGGCATGTTAGAACTGTTCTGTATTACACATAAAGACAGGGATCATACAGGACATTGAAAATCTCCCAGACTCATGGCTCCTGAGCCTGTGTAGGGCCATTTTGTTTGATTTCTACGTCACAACATTGAGCTCTTCCCCAAACACCTACTAGGAGACAGGATTGGGTAGTTGGGGTGGGTGTGCCTACACAGCACCTATAGAAATTACTCTATTTGTCCTCACATGTCAGGTGGCTTGCTCCTTCCCCAAAAAAACAGATCTTTTACATTGTTGCAGATTCGAAGGATTACCATTGGGCCGTGCCCTCTTCCAACCACCCCTGGATGTATGTTCCATAATTGACTGGATCTGATCTCTCTAGGCCTGAGAACCAGCTCTGTTCTCAGCTGTCAGTGCACCTTCTCAAGGTGATGAGAAAGAATATGTGATCCCAATGTAACCATCAGTGCTACCATATGTGCCTGTGAGAGTGCCCTCAGTGTTGCAATGTTGTTAAAGAATCCATGTTTAATTTCATGTCTGTGTTGCTGACATCTGTTTGTCTTCCCACCGTGGGTGAATAACCATTGTCTGGCTCGGCTGCACCACGTGGTTGAGGACCGTGAGATTGAGCTCTCTGGTCTGCAATTTATGAGGATTTATTCTGCTTTTCTGCAGATGGCTCCTTGTCTCTTAGCAATTGGAATGTGCTGTTTGTCTCTGACCTTGGCTGTGAGCTTTGGCCTGCTGCTCGGTGCAGCCTAATTCTGCTTTTCTTCGCCTCTTGTCCTGGGGATTGTGACTTCATGTAACCTCATTATAGTTATACTATGATTTCTATATATCTGTAACGTGATGTGTTTCTTATAGGTTAGTAGTATTCGGTTCAACCAGACTACTTTTATGTTCCTGTAGTTCCATAGGGTTAGTTGCAATAAGCATCTGCAAACTTGCTCTGCATCTCTTCTTTTGCCTTTCGTTCAACGTTTTTGCACTTGGCTAATGAGAACAATAATAAAAGCTTTCGACACTAAATATATGTATCTGTTCTTTATCTACAGAACTGGGTAAGCATGTTCTTTGTGTGCGCACGTGTGTCTGTGTAACTTTGTGCTTGTGTGCGAGTTTGCTTCATGACTAGCGTGACTATGTCGTGGTGTCACCAATGGTAAAACCAGGCGTCCTTAGCGGGTCCCGTGAGGTGACCTTGTAATGAGGCGATATGGGGTTAATGGGGCTCTACCAGCCCTGTTAACCCCGTACCACCAGGGCCGTAATGACCCCATTGACTGGATAAGTTTAGAATATCTGTTTGCATATGTGGTTGTCACTGGCCCTCCTGGGGGCTGTCCAACAGTGAGTTGCTTTGTGCGTTCTTGACTCTTCGAGCTGTCGGGCATTCCAGGGAACCTCTTTTCAGTAGGATAAGCTTTAGCAGCAAAGGGGTGATGATTAGACTGTGGGAAGAGCACACATGTGGGTTGAGTGGAACTTAAGTTAACAAACAGTCTTTGGTTTTGTCCAACAGAGACATAGACACATTTGTGAAGGACAGTAACATGTTACCACTGAGTGGGGACAATGGATTTGATTCATTTTATTTTTGATTTGATTTTATGTTGTATTTGTGTTGGATTTGGCCATTTCTACCACACACAACGTAACGTAAGGCGCAGATCATTCAACAAAAGTAAATACTTGACGGTTAACATTTCTAGACATCAATCCATATTGATGTCCCTAGATTTCTCATTTAAAGAGATGAGTTTTGATGGCTTTGTGAAATTGAAAAAAAACAAAGGGATATTCCAATCTCCCTAGAGATATTATTGCACAATCTGGGGCCATAAAATGAAAATCTGCTACCCCCCTAGAAAAACCGAAAAAAGCAGGGGATAAATATTAGCAGAATAAAAAACCCAAGATAAAGGTATATTATGATCCGTAATTGCTGAGCAAAGAACTACAAAGTACATTTAGTTTCAACCTATAAGAAAGGGGCCCTGTTTACTGAAGTGCAGGTTTGTTGAGGAGAACAGCAGGCATGCAGCAGATATTGGTTAAACAGTGGTTGCATTGCTAGGAAGAAAGACCTAATTCTAATCTGGTTGTGCAGTACCACAATTGTCCACCTGCACTTTTAAAAACAAGCGGGCCAGGTGCCTTGTAAAAAATGTAAATCAATTTACAGGGGGAATATATATACACCCACACACTCAGTTAGATCAGCGAGAATCTGAGCACACTTCACTCTGGTGAATATTCAGGATTGAGAGAGATGCCTAGTTAGGGCCTATGCTGAATGTCTGCCCAGCAACAGCACACATTTCAGCTTTGCGCGCATCATCAGTATTCTTGCTGCACTCATTTCGTAAATATCGTAGTTTCAGCGGATTGATCCAGCACATGAAAATAATTACCATCTCATACAGAGAAAGGTCATTTAGCTGCAATGACTACTCTAATTATACTTAATTGCTGGGATCAGAGGCCATCGTTTAAGGATTCACAGTTAGCCAAGCAGAGTAAGATCACCATACAGTTTATAGTGGGTTTGAAGCTTGACTTGTTCACTCTAAAGACTAAAGCTGTATTTCTACAGGCATGAGCTTGTACTATCTGTATGTACATAATAGCACGCGTAACTGTATTGAGAGATATAGACATGCTATATTTAATATTCCTTTTCCGCACAGATAGCCCTTTAGTTCTCCACCCAGATCTTCTCACAGCTATAATGCCAAAGCAATGAATGTGAACAAACATAACGCAACCATTGCTTTTTTATGTATTTAATTATATATTACCAGTATAGAATCCTGTGTACATGGGCCAAAGTGCAGGTTTTCATTAACACAATAGGACCACTATATATCCTAAGGCAACATCTCGCTCCAGTGGTGACAACAGGCGAAGCTATGCAAATTGGCATTGTCTCTATATATCCGAAGACAACAGCTCCCACTAGCGGTGACAACAGGCAGAGCTGTGCAAATTCGTATTGTCTCTATCCTAAAACACAGCTCCCTCTAGTGGTGACAACAGGCGGAGCTATATGAATTGGCATTGTCTCTATATATCCCAAGACAACAGCTCCCTCTAGTGGTGACAACAGGCGATGACTGCATCAGACAAACATATACCTGCCCTTTTATTATATTGTTAGATGCGCTTAAGCTCATGGCCGTCGAAGCACAATACCATAGCACCAAAACAGACAAGGAAGAGGCCAAAAAGCAAAAACCAAGATTAAAGAACTACATGTCAACTTCAAGGTGGAAAATATAAATCAGTCACTCAGTCGAGCAACCTTCAGAACAAACAACATATTTGTAACTTACAAAATCCAAAACAATCATCATACTCAAGCAAAATTTTCAATTCATCCACTGCTTCCTAAAGCCTCAGGGTGTAGCAGCAAATGGGCCCTCATTACAGGGATGGCGGTACCACCCGCCAGAAGCTGACAGGTTGTGACCAACCCTATAGCGCTGTTTCCACCACCTGACCTCCCGGTGCTACCGAGATATCATAGGCGGCAGAACGGTTAGTTCCCATTCCCTTGAAGTCCTTTAGGACTCACAGTTTGGCGGTCAGGAAAGGTGCCGGTATCTTGCTACCAGCACCTTTATTTCCAGACCGCCATCATTATAACGTAGCCCATACTCTTCCATGGCACTCGGGCACATCAAACCCAGGTATACCAAACAGAGCATGTATTTTGGATCACACTCTCAGTTATTCAGAAGGTAATTGCTAAAACATTCACTTCTTTGCTAAAGCTATCACTTCTCTCCCATGCTACAAACTGCTGTCATCAATGCTGACTAAGCATTAGCTCTATTTTAAGCCCACCATAATCACCTGGAAGATGGACGATTGCGCATCAGTCTCACCTCAAAAATATGCATGCGGCAGAAGATCTTGAATTGGATGTCAGTGCAAGACACAAAAGCTAAGGCAACATATTACATAGGGCAGAGATGAGGGGAACACAGCTACCCTAGATTGTGTGCATACGTGATGCTCAGTTTTCACAATCTATCACAATCCTCCCATCCTCGCTCCCCAGAGTGGCTCCATGAAGTAGCCAGGCCACCGGGATCATTTACACCAGTCTTTTACTTCCTACAAAACTAGGTTGAAACCAAAAATCCTCTTCTGAAACAGTGTAGACGTCCATGATATGGCCCACAGAGGACTTGTGATGACCTGTGCTAACCCACAATACAATACAATATTAAAATTATCAGCACATGATTATCTCATTACCTGATGCAGCAATACACTTTACAGAAGGAAGTGGGGTGTTAGGGAGATGTATCATAGTTATGCTTCATCCACTCTCCTAGTGAGACCCTCAGCACTTTTTGCTGGACTTCTGGACCTTTTTCTTTCTATCCTGGATGAGGGGAGCCTTTTTCCCCTGATTCATTCTTAATTGCTCTGACTTTTGCAACTCTGTCTGTGTGTTTTACCTTTACTATGGAGTCTGCTTTCCTCCATATCTCTTTAAAGGCATCTGTGTTTAACTTTTGTAGCACGCAGCACTGTATGTGCAGTGTTGCTGGGATTCCTTTGGGTTCTCGTTTGAGATTATTTCCTTATCCTTAATAACTACTGTTCTCAAGGTTAGAGGGATACTTTGTATCCTTCCTAAAATGTTACACTATGAGAGATTAACACACACCACTTTATGTGGAGTGCTAAGTGGTTACCTAGTGTCCCCCTTCTCTCTGCTCCTATGACTTGTTAGTCACACAGATAACCCTACAGTAATGTTTCGTGACAGTGGATGTGTTCTACCAACTATTGCACTATTTTTTACCGCAGACTGTGTTCACAGTCTCGGTTGTGCATAATAGGGTCACCCATGTTCTAACATGGTGCCTCCTTTCATTTTATGCCATTTCTATCGTGGTTGTTTTTTGTTAGACATTCTTCTACCATTCTGGGAGGCCGAGGTCTGTGTGTGGGTGTGTTGCCTTTGGCAGGAATCCTTGGGTTATTAACTCCCCTGCCCTTTGTCCGCCTTAGTGTCTGAATGGAAATAGTTACCAATGGGGTTGCTGGCTGTCCTGAATGGACATCCACTTGCCCCTTTCTTTACAATGCTGAGAGAGTTTCCAGAGGAGTTTGCGGGTAATCAGAATACAAATCGAGGTTCCTGAGCTGAAAGGCAAGTCGACCACTGCAACAGAAGTAACCGAAGGTGAAGATGACCAGAGTTGTCTGCAACCCTTCTGCTCACGGTGAAGCAACCACTGCTGTCCTGACCCCCTTTTATTCTCGACAGAGGAGCTCCGAAGAGGGCAACTCCTTCCCTTTGGATAGTGGGACCAACCAGCCCAGAGACAAACTGCAAATCGAGCCACCCCCTGAGGTGCTGTGCCTTTTTGGAGTTGCAGACCATGAATATAAGGAGACAACCAACCCGTTTGCAGTACAACTTCTTTGTGAGGCCAAATTCATACAAACCTTAGCTGAGCTCCCGTTGGACCTCCAGAGGCATGATCTGACCCCCCTCACCAGAGTGCAGGACTTCAGAAGCAAAGTGGATCGAACAGGTGAATACCGTCCTTTTTTGGTGCTGAGAAAAAGACGCCGAAACTGCATACCGACCAAGGAGACTGAAGACATCCATGCCAGGGGTCCTCTCACGAGACTTCTGCTGCGACAGCCCATTTTGCCACCCGACTGAGGATTCAAGAGACTGGGCCTGTCACTGCTACACAGAGGAGAATCCAGCTACAAGCATTTCTTCTAACCTAAGGTACTGTGGGGAGAAATGTATAACTTAACTTCAACCGAGAGGTCGCTTGGGTGTGACTGAAGTGCGTGAAGAGGTGTCCAGGGTGTCTGTTCTACCTCTGACCCAAGCTTGCCAGCATGTGTCCCTTTAGGGCGTTGTTTTGCTGGGTCGCTCTTGTGTTAAGCTGCCAAATAACTTTTCCTAGATACTCAAAGTATTCTGGGGGAATTCTGCTGTTCTGCTACATTAAGACTTTGAAGCCACTCCTGCAGTTGTGTGATTAACCTTTTGATTTTACCTTCTTAAAAGACTTTACTTATGGGTTTTTTTTCAACTAAATAAAATTACCCTATATCTTTATCTTAACACTAGTGTGAAGTATTATCAATAATACGGTAGAACTGTCATTAGTGTCAAACTCTGTAACAATTGTACCGCGAGCAACTACCATTGAAGCACAATTCCTATGTGTGTTGGCTAACTGAACTAAGTATTTATATACCTTCCTTTATGAAGTCTTACCTCAAGTGGACTTTAGGAAAACTTCCCTAACAGGGGGTCGATTTCAAAAGCTACAAGACTTATATCGAAGTCTTAGGGATGTTAACTCAAATGTTTTATAAAGCAATTATGAGGAATTCCAATCTGACCATTTAACTTGTCTCATTTCCAAACACATTAACAGATTACTTCTAGAAAAACATGCAATCAATAGCCCCAAACAACTGCAATTAAGACAAAATGAACTTCTTAAGAAATACTGACAATCAACTTGCAGGTTAGGTTGTTTGGGCCACCTTAACACTTATTGAAGCAAG
This sequence comes from Ambystoma mexicanum, assembly GCF_040938575.1. Taxonomy (NCBI): domain Eukaryota; kingdom Metazoa; phylum Chordata; class Amphibia; order Caudata; family Ambystomatidae; genus Ambystoma; species Ambystoma mexicanum. The sequence continues at coordinate 1,041,352,671 of NC_090934.1, read as the reverse complement.
ATCAAACTACTCAGCTGAGATTTGCTGTTCGTACAGCAAAGTCACAAATTACAATCATTCAAAATCGCGTCTCAGTGTAGTGTCCTTGTTCATTGCCTGCGCTCCGCTCCGGTATGAGTGTTAAGATAGAATGTGGAGTGAGTGTGATATGGAATGTTGGTGGGTGACGTGATGGAATGAGTGTAGAGGGGCGCGAGTGTGAGACAGTTGATGGTGAATGGCGGAAGGAGCGCAGGGAACTTGAGGCAGAATACTACACTCAGCATTCTTTTTTCTCAGGCAATTTGGTGTGTGGTGGTTTTGTGTGCTTTCACCTCCATCATTGCAATAGAATGCAGTTTGCTCGAGTAAGAATGATCGTCACTTTTTTTTATGTATGCATATATTGTGCTTTCTTATAATGGGGTGTTTCCCCATAACACTCTTCCCCCACCCTTCTCACCCCATCCCGCTTGACTTGCTAATCATAACCCCTCCTACACCACCCTCTCTTTTATATATAATCGTACAATCACTATTATTCTATCAAACTCTTTACTATTAAAATGATGTAGGCAAAACAACTGCAGACTCAATTTGGCACATGATTGTAACAAATCAAATATGTAACACGCATACGGGCTTAGGCTTTAAATTGTCCAATGATATTGATCTGTCAGTGCTCTGGAGAGTTTTAGGAGCCTTATGCAATCAGATTATCAACTAATAACACAGCAACAGGGCTTTCCTGTGATCCCTTCAAGTCTCTGGTGTACCAACTCCCTTATCCATATGGGAGCCTCTTCGTTAATTCTCTGCATACTAACAGCCCTTCATTTAGCAAGCTGAAATCCACACATTGTTACACAGTGCCCTCCAACACACTCTATAAGCACACATTTTCAGCACCCCGATTCACCACAACATGGAGCATCTTTGTAAAATTCCTCGCGGAAGAGGGACAGGTGAACCACTTTGATTTATGTTTGTTTCAGGATATATAGCATTTCAAAAGGCAAGCGATTGCTAGAGACATCTATATTTTAAATTCATTAATATCTGTTGTCTAATAAATGATCAGTGTCAAATGTGCAAAGGCCAGGTATTTCATGAAAACTGATGTGAAATTAAATGTCCTACAACTAAATTAAAAACAATTCCTAGATTAAGGTATCCATGCAAATGTCGATGACATTAAAAATGAAATCACCAATGTCTCCACTGATGACATCACACATTTCCAGACCGATTACATCCGGGAAGACAGCATCTCAAATGTATGGGAATCCACTGTACCAAGGAGAAAACCCTTTGCACTAATGGATAATTGAAGATTTTAAATAGATGTTACCATTTGTAAAAAAACTTTCATTTTTTAACTTGGAAATTAATATCATCAACAAATATGTTTATTAACTTAGTCTCTGCTTGTGTTGTTTTACATACTTAGCTGTCTTGTTTACCACTGAGCTGTGGATATGGGGAAGTGGTGACTGGCAACCGATTTTAATCTTGCAAATAATTAATCAACTCTGCCTCGCCGTTCTTCGTAAATGGGATTCGCCCCTTAGCATTTCATTTTAATAAACTATTTGCAAACTATGATGTATAGGCCGATTATTTCATGGCTGGGAGTTTCAGGATAATTTTAGCAGATTCATTAAGAGAGGAACAGTAATGTGCTTCTTTAATGAGCACGTTCTTTTGCTTAATGGGTAGCGGGATGGATTGAGCACGGCGAGAAGACAGATTTCTTTAGGAGGTACTTCTCATCACATTTATGCACTGCGAGTAGAAAAATAAAATACAAGCACAGATGCCACCTGCAAGTAAAAGAAACAGTAACATTGACATGTAATACAGTGCAGCAGGGGCCAGTGTCTGGGAACAAAAAAAATTGAAATCAACACATTAAAAAAACAAATTCATGAAGACAAAGACAGAACGCTTAGATTATTTGCTTCCTTCTAACTAAGACTACCAGACCCCAGAGACACCCCTTGCTGCCCCACAATACAATCACAGATAATGTGTATTCGATCCCACTAAGCCACTCTTATTTATCATAGCAGTAGACAGGTGGCCAATATATCCTTCTCAGTGAAAGTTAGGGTTTAAGGAATGAGATGAGGAAGGGTAGGACTCAGAGTAATAAGGATGACCATGTAGACCTGCATCCGTCTTCGTCGTCACAGTGCTTAAAAGAGTAGGCATTAACAAGCAGTCTGAATCCCAAAGTAAACAGGCATACAGAGCGGAAAGGTTTAATGAGAACCTTGGGACCAGGTCACTCCCTGACAGAAACCTAATTGTCTACTCCACAACCTAACAGGTGGTCTTCAAACAATGCTTGCTGGTAAACATAGCTAAACCGGCTAAAGTCTATGATTCATCAGGAACCCACAATGTACTGTGATCAGCTTCAATAAAAAAAAAAATGCATAGGCAGATTAACCTTAACTCGGTTGAGAATCTACACTGTCTTCATGATATTTAGTTTAATCCCATGCATGTTTAAAGAAGCAACCATCACACTGCTAAGTAAATCTTCTGTAGACCTGCTCAACCTAAAGAACTAATCCCTAGTATCAAGTATTCCATAATGATCAAACGACATGAACCGCTCATCACTACCCAACTCTCAGATTGCAAGGCGGCTCACATTTCTTAGATGAGAACCAACCTGTTCTAGAACACACCTAAGAGCAGAAATAACATTGGTTTTCATACAAGAACATGCAAAGAGCCATCAACAACAATACTAACTAGATCCTCAGAACTGATTCTCCTGGACTTGTCGGCAATCTAGGAGACTGTGTCCCACCCTATTCTGTGAAACTCGCTTAAAATAATATAGGTATTAAAGTCCATGCTCAGGTTTGGACAGATTCTTGCCTGACTATTCTACCTCAATCAAGTTGGGTATTTCAAATTGACCATCCCTGCCCTGAGAATGGGGGTATGGGAAGTAACAACACTGGGCCTCATTACAAACTCGCTACCGGCACCACCACCCACAATTGGGCAGTAACCGGCCCATTATGAGTTGAATGGGCCAGTAATTGCCCATTCGCGGGTGGCGGTATTGACCGGCTCCTGATCCCCATTCTTCCCCATAGGGCAGAATGGGGGTGGGGAGCATGGTTTTACCGGCACCATTGATAAAGTTGCCTGTGCAATTATGAGTTATGCTCGCAGGTGCAGCACAGACCGCCAGGTCAGACCTGGTGGGCTGTCAGACACCCATAAGCAGAACTCGTAATTCGGCGGCACGGTATGAACGATGCCAGTGTCTTACCGGCACCATTCATACCGTGTCCGCCAACATTATAATGGGGCCCACTGTCTCAATAGCGGTTTAATGCTTTATTTATCCACTGCCCAATGTCATCAAGCAATATCCACTGCCCAATGTCATCAAGCAAGTATATTCCTCATTTGAACTAAAAGAGGCTGAAATGCAAATAGATTTCAAACTGTCCAAAACAGATAGCCCACAAGACAACAAATTAATGTATACTCTAGCACTTCAAGTAACCTGTGTTTGAATCACAACTAGAAAACTTTCTTTCAAATCTTTGGCACCAAGGCCTTTCCGTTCAAATGGCTTTTAGAACTAGGCCCTTACCCAAACAACCAACAATACAGTAAAGAACCTAGGCATCTCTATGACAAAAACAGAACAACGTGTTCTCCTCCCTACAGTTTGAGGCGCTAATTGGAAAATCCCACTTCCAGCTACACATGGTGAAGAAGAGTTGCCCATTTTGGAACTGGCTAAAACACATCTCCCTCTGGTGATCTCAAAGTTAAATTACTGCAATAACATATAAACAGGTTGAATATTGTACAAAACACAACACATCGGTCTATTAAAAACCTTTCTGCCCATATCATTCTTTGCCTAAGGGCCAATGAACTCATCACACTTGGGCTCAGAGCCCTACAATGGTTAACCTTCAAATTCAGAGCCTAATTCAAAGCCCAATGTCAAATACAGATTGACCCCTGGAATACTGGTATCAAATATATCCTCAACCTACTCAAACCATACTGACCGAATAGACCCTTAGGGCCTGATTCATGGAAGTGTTTTATAATGGTGCAAGACCATATGAAAATGTTCTGTGAATCAGGCCCTTAATATCATCAAGCAGCTAATTCCTTACATCTTCAAAGTCGAAAGATATTAGCAAGCGAGCGAAAATTTGCCGACCATGCGTCTAGTAACTGTAATCGGCTATCCAAATCTATAAGATTAGAAATATTGGATAGCAGCTTCAAGAGAGCATTATCATGTGTGTGATTAAAAGTATTCAAAGATGCCTTTTACCAATACTGGGGTACTCAGACTCCAACCGTAGGCACTTGGTGAAAATCCAGATCTTCCGTATTCTAGTTTAGGCCTGCATATTGGTTCCTCTGTGGCCTCTATTATGTGTTTTTTTTTCTTCTGAACTATTTTCAATTTACAGTGAGATTGTTTATGCTCATATCTTCAATATATTGTATACTGCTCTATCCTAACTACCCTTGATTTCTGTAATTACCGCTCCCATACCTTGTCTTTTCTTTTTAGGTGCTTTAGAATAACTAGTTTGTGATGTTGTGCAATAAAATAAAATAATAAAACAAGTCATTCATGTAGCCATGACATCAATGCTGAACCTTATAAGAGTGCAGGTCATTTCGCACTCTGAAAACAGCACACAAGGTTGTAAACTGTTTGGCGGCTCATGAAGCAGACATGCACCTGGTGGAATGGCCCTGGATTGGTCTGGACCACTCTCTGGATCCGAAGCAGAAGTGACATCTATCCAAGTGTTGAAGATTACCTAGGCCAGATAAAAAGCCTCAAATATGTTAAATCCAAATATGTGATTATTTTTAAAACATCCAAAATATCTAAATTTCCCAGGTCATTGAAACCATACTTTAAAAAATCGGCAAAGGTGTTGTAATATTAGAGACATTTAGCAGATGCATGTCTGGGACTGTATCTCTCCTTCTTTGCGTACCTGGGTTGTCCTCTGGCTCCCTGTAGATCTGGTGACGCAGCCATGATGGTAGTGCTTCTTATGAGACTGTCGTGATGTCACTTCATCACCTCATTCCACCCGGAGTGAGGAATGTTTTGTTTCCCCACGTTCCACGCGGAACGCAACCCATCATTCTCCCAACCGTCCGCCCTCGCCTCCGGGGGCCGTATAATAAAGCTCCCTTCCCAACCATTACAGCCTCTGAAGCTTTTATTACATTTGGCGACAAGGCTTCCCTTTTTCTCCCGGTGATCTGCATCCGGCACCCGGAGCTTCCCCGCTCGCCCCACTGCCATTCTCCAGCACCAGCGGCGGCCCCTGCGGCTTTCCTTCATTGCCGCTCCCGCCTGCCTCCCCCTTCCCCAGCCCCGAGTGAGAAGGGAGAAGGGGCCGCCCGACAGACTCGCGGGGCGGCAGGACGGCACAGCAGGTACCTATTTCTTTTACATTGGGCCGTAACAGCTGTAGCGCTCAATGCGCGTTTTACGAATATATACCAACGGCCGTTTGAGGAAAGCACCTCACAACGTGCCCTACGTGCCGCCATTTTGTCTATACTATCTTCCACGGCAACGGCGCCGCGGATCCCCAGCAGCTGATCACACTGATCACAGCGGCCCCGAGGATAAAGCCGCGCACCACAGCGCCCCCACTGGCTGCAGAGGGCAGTGGAAGGGACAAAAGACATAAACACCTGTGATATCAGTTTCACTCCCAAAGACTCCATAAACCATCATCCCAGCAGCCCCAACTATATATAGCCTCACACCACAGCACCCTCACAGGCTACAGGGAGCAGTGAAAGGAGCACAGAGAGACATTGCTAAGAGAGAAACACACATCAGAATGGAAACAGATTGTTGAGAGTGAAACACAGTATAACAAGTTTCAGTTCGCCCCAGAGACTCTGTGACTTAGACAATTTTGTGCACAGGACTCATAGTGCATGTAACAATTTTCAAACATCAGAAAACTGCACCCAAGCACACTGGGCAATCACAAAGAGGACACACTGAACAGTGGAGTGACTCTCTAGTGACACAGCTACTCACCCCGCACGCTCTCCTCACAGCCAATCATGCAGAACGTGCCACACCCCACCAAGTTTCTTCCTTGCCCCGGTACCCCAACATGCCCCTGGGAGCTATGGCTAGACAGCTTTCAGATATATCTCAGAGCCATTGGTGGCGGTAAATTCAATGATGATCTCAAGGAAGCGACCCTCCTGAACTGCATAGGGGCCGAAGGCCTAAGGTTATTCAGGGCACTTCCTGAGCCAGATCATGCAGAGGGCAACGGCAACCGAAAATTTGACACAACCTTGGCAAAACTCACCAAGCATTTCGGCAGTAAAACAAACGTGGTTTTGGAGAGGTACAAGTTCTTTTCCCGGAAACAGGCAAAGGGTGAACCAGTTGATACCTACCTTGCCTCCCTCAGGGTGCTCATGTCTACGTGTGACTTGACTGGTGTTGGGGATGAATATTTGAGAGACCAGCTGGTACTCAATGTAGCAGATCCCCGCATACAACAAAAACTGTGGCAAAAGAAGAACCCCTCACTAGATCAAGCCACTGAAATAGTGAGAAGTATGGAATTCGGGCACCGATGCATGAAAGAGAGACTAGTCATAAAAGAGGGCATTGAGGTGAAGTCCATAGATGGCTTCCCTGAATCTGAACATGACGGAGCCTTGGTAGCAGCCGTGAGGAGCGTGCCTCAAAACACTAGTCGTAACTCCAGAAGAGGGAGAGTTTCAGTGTATGACAATCAAAACCCCACGCGTTGTCAAAAGTGTGGGTGGTATAAACGCCACGACGCGGGGAAGATGTGCCCTGCTAACAATGTCGAGAGCTACAAATGTGGTCTATTAGGTCATTTCGCCAAAGTCTGCCGCAACACCCGAGGGAGACCAGGAAGATCCGGTAATGCCAACAGACGACCCTTCAACAAGTATGGGTCTGTGAAGACAGTGGACTACGACCAAGTGTCAGACAGCATGTTGTCCATCAACCAGACATGTCCACAAGTGCAGATCCTCACGGTCACCTCTTTTCAAGAGTCGAGTGGTCCATGGGTTAACATGTACGTCAACGACATACCCTTGAAGGTAATGGTAGACACAGGGTCCCCATATACCATGGTGGATCTTGAGAACTTTGTGAAAGTACTTTCTGGTAAAGTCCATGATCTACGGAATTCCTCGGTGAGAGCCACAGGGTATGGGAAAATCCCCATTGACATCATTGGGTACACATGGATCAAACTCAAGTTTCACGACAGACAAACATACTGTAAGTTGTTTGTAGCCAAGAACGGTTCCTCAGTAGTAGGATGGGAAGAACAAGCGGCCCTCCAAGTGAAAATCCACCCTGGGGAAGATATTCCTATATTGAGTGTGCTCAAAAACAACACTGACATCAAATCCAATTTGGCTCAGCAATTCCCCAAAGTGTTCTGCAATAAAATCGGATTGCTTAAGGGTTTCCAACACAGAATCATATTGAAAAGAGGCACTGTCCCCGTGGTCTATAGAGTGCGTGGAGTCCCCTTTGGGACTAAAGCAGCACTTAAAGATGAACTCACACGTCTATGCAATGAGAACATTATACAAGCCATAGAGAGTTCTGAATGGCGTGCCCCCATCATCCTAGTAAAGAAACCCGACAATTCCATACGGATGTGTGTTGACTTGAGAGATCTCAACAAAAATATATGGGTTGACAGACACCCACTTCCTAACATATCTGAACTCCTATCGACCATGGAACCAGCAAGCTATTTTAGCACCTTAGACCTCTCCTCAGCGTATCACCAAATTGCCTTAGATGACAGCTCAAAAGCCCTCACCTCATTTGTCACACCTTTGGGAGCATACATGTTCAATAGAATGCCATTCGGGCTCGCTTCCGCCGCAGCAGACTTCCAGAGACTCATGTCGCATCTTTTTGGAGGCCTCGATGGAGTACAATGTTTCCAGGACAACATTCTCATATCAGCCAAAACTGAAGAGGAGCATGACAACAAACTAATGGGCGTATTACAGATAATTCAAAGAAGTGGACTCACCCTCAAGCTGGAGAAATGCAACATAAAGTGTGTAAGAGGATTCAATTCAACACTACAGCTAAGTCAATGCCTAGTCTGGGATACTGAATGGAAACCCTTATTGATATATCTTTACGTCCAGTTCATGCGTTCTGGATGACTACCCCTATATAACACCCCTCTCTTGGAATCCCCCTGACCCCACTGAGCCACGAAGTAGTTCTGTTTTGCAAGTTTAAACGGTTTATTTGATAATTTAAACAATATATATATATATATATATATATATATATATATCACACTTTATAATAAATTAATAATTGAATATCACACTTAATCTGAGCAGTAATCAATAATGGATAGTCTGGCACTAGCACACTTCTTTATAATCAATGATGAGTGGTTATAGGATGGATAAGATAGCAACAATACTTTTATGGTTTCAAATGGATGCCAGGTGGAATGAAAATGCAGTACAGAAAAAAACTTGATAGGATTTCAGCAAAAGACAATGTAATCACTTTCTTGGACAATTCACCCCCCCTAAATGCAATGTAAGGAGATGAATAGAATGGGACTCAGTTCTTAGGAATGCAATCAAATAGAATTCAGTTCAATTCCCCCCCAGCAGCTTATACAACAGATAGGAGTTTTGAAACACAGACCCAAGTGCTTTGAATATGGTGACAATGCAGTGAGAAATATGCTGAAAATGCTTTTGGTTCCCTTCAGGAGGTTCAGGGTGAGTGGTATCTAGTTAATATTAGTCCAGACTCACTCTAGCAATGATTCAGGGATGGTTCTTAAGAGGCAAACGAAATTTAGTCAGATAAGAGATGACTGCTGATGGTTACACGTGGCTGGATTTTTAACCAAATCGCAAATCAAAAATTCGCGAGTGCGAGAATCGTGATTACGGAGAAAGTATAAGTCGGTTCTAGGCTTGTTGAAATGCTGAGATTCCAAGCTTTCGGAGGAAAGTTAAACCAAGTTCCTAGCCCAAACGGTTCCAGAGATACGGACGATTAAATAAAGGTAGTTTTTCGGATTTGAAATTTTAAAAGTTCAAAGCGACAGGTTACAGCTTGCAGATAGAAAATGACAGGTGACAGCTTTGCAAATGACAGGTGACAGTTAGGAGGCAGTTCTGGTTAGATTAAAATAGATTAAAATAGATTGAATTATATTATTTTAACTAAGAGATTGGTTCTGCACAGTTCTGCTAGGTACTCACAATATATTTAGAAATAGGCCTCGCCACGGATTTGGTCAGGTTTTGGACTGGACTCCGGTCTGGTCTCGGCACTTCACAGTGATCTGGGTCAGCTCTCTGGTTCTGTTAACAGCGGTCTGCGTCAGCTCTGCTCTGCTGGTCTAGCCTCTCTGGATTCTGGATACTGCTCTGCTTTCTAGGTACTGCTACAGGTTCTGGAGATTGATGGATTTGAAGTCTGGATCTCTGGATGTGAAGTCGTCGATCAGCATGCTCCGCAGCAAATGGAATTGAATGTCCTCTCTAGCTTCTAGTGGCTCTTTTTATGTCTTTTGAAAGTGGGTGTGTGTGCAGCATCACTAGCCAGCCCCTCTCTCAACTGCCCATTGGTTAAGCTTTCCTTTCTCTCTTGATTGGGGAAAAGAAGTGGAGTGTCAGAGCGATGTCATTATATGGCCTGTAGAAAGGACACTCCCCTGTCAAATTGCACACAAATCTATATTTGATCAAAAAGACATATTTCATAGATACACAGTGGTTTGAAATTACCTGCACCCATCACATATCACATGAGGTATACCCTGTTCAAACTCTGCTCTTCCTGGGGGCTTGCATTCAGAAATGGCAACCTTTGGTGCTTTTTAGTGGGTTTTGCAACATCGGATTTTTCTCCAGATTTATACACATGTACACGGCCTGTCCATACATACTCCAGTAAATTACCATGTCTCTAGCTTAAACACAGAGTCTGTAGTATACATAAATAGCAGGGTTTTGCCCCAGAACATCACACAAATTGGAGTTTGGGCTTGAATCGAAGGTACATTTTTTAAATGAAGGCTCTCAAAGTTATACATTCCTGTCATTTGATTACAAAGAGTTAATCAGTGTTTCTGTAAAATATATATTTTGCTTTCAATTCAGTTCTCAGAGTGTTGGTGTCCGCCTCCAAGACTTGGGTGGGTCAGTGATCACATGTGTCTTCTGGCAGGCAGGCCTTTGTTGTCAGGAAACAGTCAAAATCAACATATTCTATTCAAGTGCAATAGCCTATTGTGTGGTCTCCAGGAGGTTGAGGTCAGCAGACCAGGGGGTCACTTTGCATTTGGTTATTATGACCGTGTGATATCCTGGGCTGTGGTGTGAATCTCTTGAGGTGAGAGGGTTTCCCAGGCTTCTGGCCTCTGGGAACAGCAGGTGGCTAATTTTTAATTAAAATGCAGCCTTTGAAGTCTGCTGAGTCAAATCCCTTTGTCAGCAACTGCACTTAGTTCTCCTGTCAGAGTTTAGACCGCTAGCGCCGCCTTGAGGATTTTGTTGGTACTGCATCCATTTTTGGGATCTTTCTTGGATTAATGCATTCCAAACAGGAATGGTTCTTACATGGTAGTAAATAATCCTTGCTTAACATTGTTTTGATGGGGCTCCTTACAGTAAAATGGTTATGTGGAACCCCACAAAAGGGTTGAATCTTTGAAGTGGTCCGGTGAGCCACGATTTCAGCAACTTTTTGACATCAGTAACAGTGGATTTTGTTAACAAAGATCTTTCTTTACACTGGTGGGTGGCAAGTGAGGTAACCATTTTGGTGTGCGCACAAACTGCGTGGTTCTCCTGGATTCTGGCGCACTTGTGGGCTTTTTGGCCATCTTGGATTTTCTAAGCCCACAGCACCAAATGTTGCAGCATGATAGCTCAAACGTGGGTCAGGACACCCAACAAGTGTAATCAAGTCTCCTATCTTGGTCATTCCATCGATGCCAGGGGCATCCGTCCCAAGAAAAAACTCCTTGACACAATACTGAGTTTAGCTGAACCCACCAACAAAGACCAATTGAAAAGTTTTTTTAGTAATGACGGAGTACTACTCCAAATTCGTGAATAACTATGCCAAAAGAACACAAAACATGAGAAATCTCATGAAGAAATCCAACAGATTTGAATGGTCCACAGAATGTAAGAACGAATTTGAGAACCTCAAGTCTGACATCAACCAAGCTCCAGCCCTCAGTATGTTTGATTATAAAGCCAAAACGATAGTTTCAGTAGATGCCAGCAAGATTGGCTTTGGTGGAGTACTGGAGCAACAACAGAACGGCAACATTGTAACCATCGCATTTGCATCCAGAGTACTAAGAGGTGCTGAATCAAACTACTCCACCATCAAGGGGGAAGCTCTGGCTGTCAAATGGGCCCTACAATATTTCAGAAATCTAATATGGGGTCTACCTATTCTCCTAAAGACTGATCACAAACCTTTAGTCAACATCCTGCAATCCAAAATGCCACACCTTATCTCACCGAGGATAAGGCGTTGGTTTCTAGACATTATGCAATACAATCTTCAAATTTGTTACAATCCTGGTCCACTAAATCAAGTAGCAGACTGCCTTTCGAGACTACCCACCATTCAAGGTAATAAAGATGTCGAAAATGAGGATCAAGAAGAGGATATTATAGCCACCATAAATCCTGCCATACCCTCTGACGAATGGACACGCATCACCAAAGCCGACACAGAACAACAGGAAATCAGAAAAGCCGTGATGAATGACTGGCTTGGTGTTGGGAAAGAGTTGGCAAACTTCACTCCATTCAAAGATGAGATATCCATGAATGAAAATCACATCTTTAGGGGAAATAGAGTGATTCCAGCCGTGGCCCTCAGAAAGAAACTACTTGACCTAGCCCATGAAGGACATCTGGGAACGAGTTTGACAAAGAACAGGATAAGGAACAGCTACTGGTGGCCCAACATGTGGAAAGAGGCGGAAGAGACAGTAAAAAACTGCAATGTCTGCGCTTCCAGTGACAAATCGAAAATCTTAAGGAAAACTCCACTTCAGCCGGTAGTGACACCCAAACATGTATGGTCAAAGCTGGCAATAGACATTATGGGCCCCTTCGAAAATCTGGAGGAAGTAAAAATATTCATCATCGTAATTGTCGACTACACCTCCAAATGGACCGAATGGGGTGTGGTAGATACCAGCGCAACCACAAAGAAAGTCACTGACTTCTTAACTGAAATATTCAACAGGGAAGGTGACCCAGAGACATAGTCTCAGACAACGGGTCCCAGTTCACCTCGTCAGAATTTCAAGAATTCCTTGACAAAAGATCCATCAACCACATCACTACATCACTTTACCACCCAATGTCCAACGGGTTGGTGGAAAGAATGAACAGACTGATAAAAAGCGTCATCCAACTGGCCACCGCCAATGCTATGCCTTGGAGAGAAACCCTCAAGGAGGCACTGTACGCATATAGAACAACGCCACACTCCACCACCAACGCAGAGCCTTTCACCTTGATGCAGGGCAGAACCGCAACTAACCAATTGAGACCAGCATGGATCTTCTTAGACACCGGTGAGGCGAGAATGAACATGGAACCAAAAATGGACATAGAACAAATCCATAAAACTATAAAGGAGAAGCAGAAGAAGTACAAAACATACTACGTCAAAAGAAACGGAACTAAACGGATGTTCTTTCAGGAAGGAGACTGGGTATGCATCAAAGAACCCAGGAAAACACTCAAGGGTGAATCCAAATTTAGATCTCCACAAAAGATCATGCATTGTCACGACAAATCTGTCACATTGGACGATGGACGGAGATGGTCCCACGATGACCTCGTGAAAATAACCAACGACACTTGCAAACCTAGCACTTCCAAAAACCATTTCAATGATGCGTGGTCAAGAGAGAACGTGAAGAGAACAACCAACGACACATACAGACCTGGTACATCCACAGACTCAAAAAGTGAACATTTCCCTGAAGAGACATATTACGCCAGACATACAAGAAAGAGCGAACCCTGTCACACCAATGAAGAAAAACCTGCCAAGAGTCTGTCGAAAAGGAATCGCAAGATTATCCGCAACTTCAGCAACGACTTCATCTACTATTGATCACATGTCAATTTTATTGATTCAACTTAGCCAACCACCCACCCCTGTTTTCCCTGTTTCCCCCCCCTCTGTTCCCTTTTTTCCCATAGATAAGGAGATGTTGTGATGTCACTTCATCACCTCATTCCACCCGGAGTGAGGAATGTTTTGTTTCCCCACGTTCCACGCGGAACGCAACCCATCATTCTCCCAACCGTCCGCCCTTGCCCCCGGGGGCCGTATAATAAAGCTCCCTTCCCAACCATTACAGCCTCTGCAGCTTTTATTACAGAGACACAGGATGCTCTCCAAGCAAGTCCCAGAGGATTACACACTTCTGGGTCCCTTAAGTAAGCTCCCTATGCCATGTTATGGCACCCCCATATTTTCGTGGCACATGGACATTGGATGGCACTGCCAGGGGTTCCCTAGGTGTTCAAAGGCTACTTGCAGGACACTGGTTCCAGGATAAGGCACAGGACCAGCGAAAGTCAAGGAAAGCATAGAGGGCCTTGAAGCATTGTGGCGGCCAGGCTAGATACCAGCCCAAGGGGCAAGGCAACAGGAAAAGAATGATGTGCAGCGGGGAGAAGGGAAGATCAGGGATACACGGGACAGGCAAGGAAGAGAGTAGACAGGAACAAGGAGAAAAGGCAGAGCAAGGAATATAGGGGACGGAGTGGCAGAAGATGTACAGCAGTACAAAGGACAACCGGGACTGAAGGCAACTGCAGGGCTGGTAAGGAGTGTTAAGGAGAACCAGCCTCCAGCCCTGCGCTGACTTTTATAGGCAAGATCTCAAGTTCAAGTGTGGTAGTGAGAGAAACGCTGCCCTGGTAACCATGGTGCATCAGCGCTTGTGTCGTAACCAGGGGTGGGTCCTCTGGCCTTACATGGACAGGCAGTCATGGTGGTACTCACATGGTGCACCTGGTACCTCCTCCACACTGCGCATCCCAGCCATTTCCAGCCAACGCTGGACCAACACGGGTGGGGCAGCTTACACCGGTAAAGGCACCAGGGATGCCTGTCTAAGTGAGTCCGGAGACGTGTGTGGTGTTTGTCTGTGCATGGCAGGCCTAACAGCTAATTTGAGGGATTTTTGCAGATCAGGGAAATTCACTTTTAGTGCCAGGCTTTCAAGTGGTCAGATTTGGTGTTTGTAAAGGCAATATGCTCCCAGCTATGCCCCTTGTACAGAGGTGAGATGCACAGTGTTTGCACAAACATTGCCATATTAGAGCCATTCCTGAGATGTGCTTACTTGAACAATTGAATTGGTGTATTAAAGTGTATTTATTTATTTATTTCATTTATTGACAACGCCCAACACGTAAGTATCTCAGCACTGGTAACTTAGCTACACGGGAAGAATATGGTACATAAGCAAGACAACCAATGTTGCAGAGAGACAAGGCGGGACCAGCGGTTGCATCAAAAACAGGTTAGTCGTATTTGTCAAACAGCCTGGTTTTTAGCAGTTTTCTGGAGATGAGGTAGGAATCCTGCTCTTGGATGTGGAGTGGTAGGGAATTCCATAGGGTATTGGGTAAGGGTATGCTAGTCTTTCATTCTGTGGTGAAAGCATACATCCTCTTACTTCTAACTCTGAATGCATGATTTCCTCCATCCCATGGCAGCTGTACTTGGGACTAATGGCAAGTAGGGAGGAGGTAGACACTAGGCTGTCAGGGTGGGGCAGAAGGACTGGCAAAAGATAGGTGATAGGTGATGGGAGCTCAGGATTGTCTGAAGTTCCGGCTGCAGGAATGGGATATGGGTGCAATGTCAGGGGGTGGCGGGGACTGGTTTGGGAGCCAAATAAGGGCATACAATGGGAGACCACCCTTCCAAGTGACAGGAGACAGTGGCACAACAGGACCTTCGACAGGAAGGCAATGAAAAAAAATGATGTAAAGTCTATCCCGCTGTAGACAGTAGACTGTTTGATATGAAACTGATGAAAAGACACCAGATTCTAATGGGTGCTCGGGCAAGTTTTGCTTCCATTTATATTCCCTGATCACTTTTGGTTTTCCAGTGCTTTAAAATGGGCACTGGCTTGAGTCATTTTCACTTACGCCTCACACAGACATTTGTACTCACCCACAGTCTCATTCTCATTCCATATTCAGAACGTTCAAACCAACCAGGGCTCAAGTCGAGGATACACGTGGGGGTACAGAGTCCACCCACTTTTTTCAGAGGGTGCACTCAGTCCCCCTAGCTAAAATGAGAAACATTGAATGTCCAATTTGGATTAACGAATTAAAGTCGATCACAGTGATTGAAACGCAGTTGTCAGGTTTGCAAGCCGGACACTTCACCACTGCACTATATAACCGGATGAAAAATAACAAACAGCTAATGGTGAAATGTCTCTTTTCGGTGCTGCAAGTCCCAGGGAAAACATTTGTATTGGTTCTTGGAGTTTAAAACATGCACACCTTTTAACGTTTTCAAAAACACTATTAGAAGAAAATATATACTCTCTTAGTTTTGTGTGTGTGTTTATTTTATGAAAGGCAAATGCCATTTGTCCTGTGCAACTTGGGTGATCATGCAAAGCCAATTTAATGAAATGTGCATATTTCACATTGATATTCTAATTTCTGGTGACGTCACATTCCATTGAGTTTATTGATGAGTCCCCCCACTTTATTTTTTTTAGCACTTGACCCCTGAAACCAACTCTACGAATACCTTTACTCTGGCAATTATACAGTTATGGTTGGTTACCAAAAATAAATCATAATAAGATTCGGAAACCCTTAGTAGAAGAATTTCGAAGCAATCTGTCGGGGGGGAAATTCTGCCGGGGTCAGCCGGGCCGTCCGCAGACCTCCGGGCAGGGAGGCCCCAACTCCTCCCGTATATCCCAAAAGAGATAGAGTATGAGACACACGCAAGAAGCAAGGTGACTCTGCTGTTTATTATACAAAAACGGCAGGGATGGGTCAAGGATCGTACGCGTCCGTCCTGACACACACACAATCGTGGGGCTCGCAGGCCCTTTTTACCTTAGTATGATGCGCTACTTGCGTCACCTTGGAAAGTTAGCAAAAAACCTATCGCCACTCTTAATTGGTTGCTCGAGTGGTAGGGTTAGTATAGCATACGTATAGAGAACAATATTAGTGGACAAGGGTTAGTCAGGTGATATATCTGGGTTGTCCCTACAATTAGATACATGAGAATTGTTACATGAAGACCCCTGATGATTGGTTAATGTTAATGGCGTCAGTGATGAGAGCCCCATTTTCTGATTGGTGCGCCCGCGAGCTTCCCAGTCTGGGACCATCGTTGTTCCCAGCTCTCGGTGTACCTGTCATTTGCAACAATGTTTCACTATGAGTACGTGTAGACAATGTGAGGACTTATTCATAGGCTGGAAGGCCGACTACTCCTACTGTCGCAGATGTCCATTGAGCCTTTTAATTGTATCTGCCTTTTGTCTTGTAACGAGGGATCCAGACGCCTTTTCTGGTCTTGGCATCCTGTCAGGTTCGGCTTGGTCACGTGAGGTGGGACCGTGTTTGAGGCAGAATTCTGCACAATTAATATTGTTTTTCCACTGTGTGCCTGGTTTAATTTGCAGGTGTGACTTTAACGTTGGTGTGCGGCGTGTGAGGTTGCAACATCGTGCCCTTGATGGTCTGCTTTCGGAATGTGGGTTTGCAACATTGCGACCTTGGCTGTTTGCTTTCGCCGGGCTCATTCTGCAGGATCAGCAACCTGACTCTTGTTCTTTTAACGTCCATGGAAGCTCTTGCTTGCGGCCTACTTAGGCCTGGTGTATAGGTGAAACCGTTTGGTGCACATGCGCTTTAGGTTATAGTATCATATTGTCTTATGACCAGTATCGTGTCTTTGTTATATTTCTCATTGTGGCACCTGGTTTTAGGAGAAGCGTAAGCAAGCTTTTTAGATGGGTTCATGATGCGTCTTGCGTTTCTGCATTTTGAGAGCCTATGTGGAAAATAATAAAGATGCACGTCCGTGAGTATGTCTGTCGCCTACGTCATAGCACTGAGTATATTCTTCGTGTAGATTGGTGCGGGAGTGTCCAGTGTGTATATTTGCACAGGTGTACTGACCGTTGGCTAAGTCGTCATGGCATCTCTAACGACGTGTAGGTTTTAGTCTAGTTGATCCGTGCCGCAGGTGTCGGCATGGCCAGGGCGGGCTGCTGGGCAGGCAGATGGACACATCCGTATGTTCCTGTACCAGGGTATTTGGTCGTCTGGTAGATGGGCAAACTCTTCTCGTGGCGGGTGCCTGGGCCGTGACCCTTTAGGCCAAGCGCGAGAGGGGAAGGACGGGAGCCTGGTCTTCCATTCTCCCACTTCAAATCCATTTCTGACCTGGATTCTTGGCATTGCATGGCTTAATGCAGAATAATGTGCAATTAAATCGACTATTTGAAGATGAAGCATATATGGTTGTGTTTAAGTGCCCCCTTTGGGCAAACCTAGAGTTAGAGATCAAAGAACGGAAACACCTTAAAGAGCCTTCCATCATTTAGGCTAGATCTGCATTATCCTAACATTTTCAGAACTTGGCATTGCCCGGTTAGGTAGTGAGTTCAGAAGCCTTGTTTGGATCAAGCACATGGCCGGACACATAGCAGTAGCCAGAATCCCTGGCCTATGAGGCATGATTCTTAATTTACAGCATCTCATCCAATTATCAAGCATTTCCTCTCTAAACTGTAGCTCAACCTGGATATCCATGCTTATGGGCTGGCTTTGCCAAGATGGCCACCTGTTTGCTTTGGCCTGCGGGTGCATTCCAACCCCACTGTGCTGGCTGATGGCATTTCAAAGGACGTGCCAGCACATCCGAACATTTCTGAAATCCGAGCCAGAACATTTTACAACAAAGGCACATTTTTACTTCACCGGGTCAAAATCGCTTAACTGTGCTCCTCATCAAACGAAACGTGTCATTTATGATTACACCTGCTTTAAAATCCCACTGATGTGGGATGTTTTTCTGGGTTACCAGAGAGGATAGATGGATCGCAAGCATTGTAACCTTTTATATCTCCTTCAGTCACACAGATTGTGTTGCACGTCGGCTACAAGCACTGGAACTGCCACGGTGCAGCGCGGTTAGAAAACATCATGTCAATGTTACGTCATTTCCTTGCTTTGCCATTTGGCAATTATGCGTCCGAATATAGCAAACTATCAATTCCTCAAAACATTGCTTACATTGTCTCTACCTCTGAACACACCATTTGACTTCTATGACCTTAATCCCGGGAGGATAGCAGCGTGCGTGTCTTGGAAGCAAGACCACACGAAGCAACAACAGGTTCGATCCCTGGGTCCGCGCTTATGAACGTTATAAATACGTAACTAAGACAAAAAAAAAAAACAACACAATTACGCAACTAAGAAAAACAAACAATTCCTGTAACAGCACCTCGAAGCTGGCGGGCTGTGTGAGCGCTTTATAAATGTTAAATAAATAAAAAAAATAATTACGCATCTCCGAGAGGAGGCGCGTATTAACCCAACATTGTGCAACATGGCTGAGCTGAGCTGACATTGACATAGAGTCTGCTGCAGAGAAGTGGCTGCATGACTAGCCCAAAGTCAAGTATTTTAGTATGCCAACTTTCAGGGGGAAAAAAAGAACATATAATAGACACAATTCACAAAGAAATGTTTAAGCAAATGCCTAAGGTGTGGCACCATGGTAAGGCACAAGGGTGCCGGATGCCAAATGAGCAAGATCCCCATGCCACACTTTGCCGAAGAAACATTGTTGCTATTCAGAAATTAAACAGAGCAGAATGCGCGAGTTAGATCCCTGGGCAGTTAACTTGCTCAAATGGCAGTGAAATGTGGAAACAATGCAATTTCACATGTAATGGTGAAAGTTAGGTAATACATTGGACCTGGAAGCACGTTACAGAGATCTTCTATTTCACATCCAGACAGGATTCGCTGGCACAGTGACTGCAGCTGTAATAGGTTTATGGTCTTTCCATCTAATGTCATTGCATCTAATGCCATTCCATCGATTTTTTTTCCATCTAAAAACTTTGCATCTGATGTATTTTCTTTTGTTCTTGGGGGGGTCCCCACCTCCAACCCCTGTTTTTTACCCTTTATAATGCACCTAAACAAAAATTATGCCTTTACCCCACCCCCAAAAAAAGCATTAGATGCAAAGTTTTTAGATGGAAAAAATTTGATGGAATGTCATTAGACGCAATGGCATTAGATGGATCGACCAGATGCCGCTGTAATATCACTACTGCCACCCTTTTCTGCAATGCCAACCTCCTAATGAGGCGGCATGTCCTGCTTTCACCTCACACATAGGGATACCATTTCAACTAAGAACCGTCATGCTTTGTCCTCGGAGATGTAAAGTTGTGCGCTAAGCAGAATTGCTCCATAGAGTGGAATCATTGCAACGCCTGATTTCTCAAGGCGCTGATTTGCTAAACGTGTGCTTTTTCATAGAAACCCCGTGTGTGTTGCCAATCTGCAGAGAGAAACTGTGAATCGTCTCATTATTTATTTAATTAAAGGGCTTTTGTTTGCTTTAGTACTCTCGTTATCTGATATTTAGCATAATTAAGCTAGAACAAGCCCAATAATGAAGGCTTTTTCCTGAAGTAAATGAAACATGCCATTCTTCGCAAAAGTAAATAGCTTTGATCTAAATAATGTTGGTTGCTGCTGAAGCATAAATAATTTAATTGAAAAGACAAGCAGCAAACTAAGTGTGCAGATGTCGGAGTATATAAACTATACTAGACAGAGACATGCAATGGAACATTTCATGCCATGATCTCACTTGGATCCTAAGAAAAATCAGGTACATTTATCAATAGTGTCCTACTTCCAAAAGGGCATGCATTATTTATTGTTTTCATTAAATCATTGCACATTTCTATTCAATGAGGCTTTATATAATGTTATTGCATGCGCATTAATAATAGCAGATTAATTAAGGTGCAGAGCTGAGCAATACACTGGATGTTTGTAGCAGCAACTTAAATTCCACAATATTTAGCAGTTTAATTATCAAAACTCAATATGGACATATTTCAATACCTGGAAAAGGAAAGAATGTAGGAGAGTTGCCTGGTAGAATGAATATGTTATGCTTCAGATTATAATATTGGAACATTGTTTTAAATGTTCCTAGGCCTGGCCGTGTTTAGAGCCGAGGAACTAATTCTGCCAAAGCGTGAGCTTCCCATGTTTTGGGGAAATGTGAAGTTTGGAGAGACGTACAGTTTATAATTGAACAGTTATGACAAACTATCTGTTGACTTGTTAGGAGCCCTAGTCTTCAACTACAGTAGATTGGAAGAAATAGCACCTTTGATATCTTAGAGGTGGGCATTGACCCTAACCTCAAGTCTTCATGCTCAGACAGTGTGAAAGCAATGAGAGAAAGACATTTGCAAACTTGAAGATGTCAGTATCAAGAATGCCAAATATTTTGATTGGTGTTATTGTATTTGAAAAGAAAGTCCAAACATCTAACATTATCTGTCAGTTCCAAAATACAAAAAAAGCATTACTGCTTAGTAAATTAGCGAAGCTAGCAACATATTCTGCTAATTGTTTGAGAAAGAAAGAGGTTGTGAGGGTAATATCTCTTTACAGTCTTTCCACGTGGGAAGGGCCTGTCAACCAGGCATACAAATATATGTTCATTTTATGCTTTGAATTAAAAATCTCTCCCTGACCAAGCCATGTAGAGTTTAAGGTCATGATCAGAAAGGGCTTTTCATATCTCCTCATTCATTCAAAACGATGTTGATCATTAACAGAGTACTTTGAAGAATCTGGACAAAGTGTCCCTTCACCCCAGTGTGGAGCCCCCCGTTGTGATGCTAGGGAGGTGACCCCACTCTGCAAGACCCTCCCTATGGGTTTGGAATAGTAAGACCTCACTGGGAGGGACTCCACTCTAGGGGACAAGGACTCCAAGTCCAAGGATGACCTCGCTGAAAGGACTATGATTTCTGCATATATACGGGACTGGAAAGTACTGAGTGTTATCGGATGTTTTCTACAAGTACCAGTAATCTTCCTTCCACCGTATTGGCTTCAGGTAATGCTGACTGTCATCCGAGGGAGGCCATAGAGGAAAAAGGACACACCTTTTCTGGCCGTGATGACGCACGTGCACAGAATAAGTATTGTGAATGGAGAGAGACTGAAGATGCCGTGCACAACTCCTAGACAGGATGGAGAATCCATGGGATGCAGAGGGAAGCCTCTGAAAACATGTCCAGGAGGGGCAAAGTTATGGACAACCTCAGAGCCAGCAGTAGCATAGGGGTGGCAAAGCCCACTAGCTGGAGGTTATGAAGTGGGTACTCTGATCAAGAGGGAGGCATCGAGCAAGAAATTAGTTCAGATGGAAATCAAACTGTCCTATCTGGTGCCGCGATCAAGAAAGCTCAGTGGTAGGCCGGGCGCCCAGCAACCGACACCGAAATCCGAAACCAGCACAGAGTCTAAGTCTCCATGCTCCACTCGGGGAGTGCCGGTCTAGGTGGGATGAGCACAAACAGGGAGGTGAACACTCCTGCCGTGAGATCGCCAGCGAAGGTAACATGCTGTGGGGTCAGATACTGCTGCCACCATTCCTGGTACAAAACACTAGGAAACCGAAGTGGGCACAAGACCCAAGTAATCTGGAATGCAAGTGTTACTAACTTCACACATCAAGGCTGGAGAAAACACTGGGCGTGTCAAAGCCTGAACAAATGGAATGAGCATGTTGCCCCATGTAAAAAGAGTGAAAGAAACTTGAGCAACATCTATGAAGGCTGAGAAAGCCGTATTCAGTATCAGAACATGAGAGATCTATATGGACACATGTCTTGTGGTCTAGGGAATCAAAGGAATATGTGTGACTGTATCCAGGCAGCAGAAGCCACACAAATTATAAAACAGTTTAAATTGAGAGGTGTCAAACCTATCACAAAGCCATGGGACTTTGGGGAATCTCAGTGTCACACAAAGTGAAGCACAGAAAAATATACCAAAAAGTAATCCTGGAAGGATTTTTACTACTAGTAAAGACTAAATGTATCCTGGAGGAATGTAACCAGTGGTAAACAACAAATGAGATAAAGGAGGAATCATTTTCTTTAGGTTCCCCAGAGAGGGTCTGAACAAGAACTGTATGCAAGAAACTCATATTTTAACTGACAAACTCTGCAGAAGGAGTGGAAATCTTGTAGGGATATCCAACTAGAACACTGAGAGTGAAATACGTACTCCAAGAGCCAGGCCAGGTAGAAACACATGCAGAGGTTGATCGCCAAGCCACTTTTTCTTTGTAGGTATGTTTTTATAAAGTGATAGGACCAGTTAGGAACTTAGGAATTTTCACTCAGGACTCCTTTTTTGCACTATGACAAAGAACGTTAGTATTTGTTATAGAAATCAGGCATTCACCCTCATAGTCATAGGGCCAGTTAGGCATTTTCATTTCAATTTGAATAAACACATAGGTAACATGAGCCATTGTTGTCTGCATCCTCCTTCTAGTTTGCCTAATATGGGGATAGTGGTTGGTTGACAGAAACTGGTGTCCCCTCTTCTTTACCAGTTTGGTAATGAACACCAAAGCTCTGATCCTGACCACTGCCAATTTGTTGGATTTAGGCTTACATAATCTAGAGAGCATTTCCATAATGCCGATTGAAAGACTTCTGGTGCCCAGAGATCTGTGTTCATCCCCCACCCCACTTACTACGATGTCCGGTTTGCTTGCAGGTATTTCCTGGATGTGGCTGGAATCAGAGATCCAGAATACATGAGGGAGGTAAAGGTGATCCTCCATAAGCATCAGACCCCTGTTTATTTGGCAAAAGAGGGGGAAGCCATTGCACAGGGAATCCTCAGGAAAGCGCTCATCCTGGTTCCCCAGGAAGTGGAGACCTTACTCGAGATCGAGAGAGGCTCAATAGGGTTTGGGAGGCTGATTTCGTTAGAGAGACACCTGAAGTGAGGGAGCCAGAAGACATTGTCCAGTTACCCTATGTGTTCGATGTACAAAAAGGGACATTATGCCAACTCTTTTGCCCTGCGTTGAACAAAAAGTGTTTGATTTGCAGAGTTAAAGGTCATTTTGGTACAGTATGCAGACATAGAAAACCCAATCAAAAGACTACATTTGTACAAGATGGGGATGATGATGAACGATGGGGAGGAACATAAGGTAGAGGAGGTTACTATGGGGAGAAATATTAGTAAAAAGTCTGCCCACAAGAACACATTATAACGAAAGAAAAATGACAACAGTTATGCAAAAGTGGTTACAATCCTATTTTAAGGAAACCAGATATTAGGAAAACTTGTGCCTTTGAAGTCTCAGTGATCAAAATATTAGGTTACAGACTTGCTTTAGTTGAATTCAAAGGCAGATTATGTGAAGTCATAAAATATATAGCATCTAAAGGTGTGAATGTTTTTGGTTGGGAAGACCAAGCTAAACTTCAAATTAAACTCAATCATTGTGGATAGGAACCGATTTCTATTGCCATGGCCAACATTATGGATGGTGAGCCCAAGTATTTTAGAGAACAGGAGAAGGAATTATTCCCTAATGTGTTTAAGGGAGGTATCAGTAAATTGCAGGGCTAAAAACATAAATTCAGTTAAAGGCAGGTGTGGAGCCAATGTCGCATGCAGTGAGACACATACCTACAGCTTTAAGAGAGTATGTGAAAGCAGAACTACACAGGTTGAAGAGTGAAGGTGTGATTGAGGAGGTTGATGCTTCTGAATGGGTGTTCTCTATTGTGGTTGCAAGAAACCCAAATGGAAAAGTGAGAATTTGAATGAATTTGAGAGAGCTGAATAAGGTCATTATTGTTGAGCACTATGCCTTACTTGTAATTTCTGCAATATTGAATTTGATTTTCCACAATTTACCTTTCTGCTCATCACCAAATACTGTTGCACCAGAATTTGAAGAACTATACCACTTCCATTACGCCATTTGGCATGTATTGGTATATTAGGATGCTATTTGGGTTGGCTTTGGCTGCTGCTGTTTTTCAAAGAATTAAGTCACATTTGCTAGATGGAATGTCAGGGGTGTATGTTTTCCAGGATGACATTTTAGTGTGTGGTCAGAAATCGATGAGAGCTTGGTTAGAGTTTTGAGCAAATTGGATGAAACAGGTTTGACTATGGAGTATACTAAGTGTACATTTGGTTGCCTGGAAGTGGACTACCTAGGACACACTCTCCAAGGGTGGATATAAACATAATTGAAGGTGTTAGAAGCTACAGAAAAAGCACTTTATCCTCATAGCAAAGAGGAATTGCATTCCTTTTTAGGGTTAGTCGAGTATTACAACACATTTGTGGAACATTTTGCTGAAATTACCCAACCATAAAGAGAGCCTATGACGAAGAATGTGACATTTTTTGGAGTGGTGAGCATGAGAAAATGGTGGTATCTATAAAGAAATGTATTGTTGAAGCAGCATTATTAAGAGGTTTTGTGCCAGGAAGAAGTTCAAATATTACTGTAGATGACAGTGGTAGGGTTCTAGGTACTGTTTTGTGTCAAGTTGTAGGTGACCAGGAGAAGATTATAATTTTTGCTTCAAGAGCTGTAACTGACACTGAGGTGCGCTATTCCGTGATTGAGAGAGATCTATTGGCATGATGTTGGTGGGTGAAATATTTCACACACTATGTATGGAGAGAGAAATTCACTATTAAAACTGATCACAAACCTTTAATTGAGGTTGTGACAGTTAAAAAGTATGTCCAGGGCCACACCAAGAATTCCCAGGTTAGGTTTCAAGTTGTTGGAATATAATTGTGAGGTTGAATATGTTCCTGGGAAGAGGAATTGCATTGCTGATTTTTTGTCCAGAATGTCTTGTGGTGCATGTTTGGAGGAGACTAAAACGGATGCAGAGTTCGATGTACAAGAACAAGTTTGAGGAGTTCTTAACAATTTGAGTCACGAACAGTGGAAAGGAGACAGTGTGGAGGATGAAGTTTTGATTCAAGTAAAAGAATGGATCATTGGGGGATGGCCGGAGAGGGATAAAGTGCTTTATAAGATCAAAGGTTACTTCATCGTGAAGGATGAGTTGTCGATTGAAGGAGATTTATTCCTGTGGGGAACTAAAATGATACCCCTGAAAGCGTTGAAGGATGAAATACAACCTGGTCATCCATGTGTCAATAACTAAAAGGAAGATTAGAGAAAGGTTTTGGTGGCCTGCTATGGATACACAAGTAGAGAGATGTTTTCAAATGTGTTAAGCATGCAATAATTGTGATAAAATATGGTCACCAAGAAGTCACTGTTAACTCTGGTACCGGTTCCTGATGGACCATGGATGGAGTTGGCCATGTATGTGTTAGGTCCTTATGTAGGGATTTGTCGTGGTAATACGTTCTTATTGTTATTGGTTGATAGGTACACCAAATGGCCAGACGTTGCTGGCATGGATTGTGTTATGTCCAGAAGGTTTATTGTTTTTTTGGAAAAGATGTTTAGGAGGGAAGTAGTCCAGTGTGTGATTTTGAGTGATAATGGTCCACAATTTAGAAGCAAGGAAATAAGTTATTTTACCACTAAGATGGGTTTCAGTGGACATTTTCATTTGTGTACCACCCAGAGACCCATGGCATGGTGGAAAGTCTGAATAGAGTTATTGGTGATTGTGTACATTGGGGGTTGGACTGAAAGGGACATCTTTGTGTTTTTTGTTGGAGTATAAGGGTAAAGTCGCATACCACTACTGCAATTTCACCTTTCAGGTTGATGAGAGGGTGAGAACCTAATAATAAGTTGTGTCCCTGTTGGGTGAATTACACTTTGGGCATAAATATAGTTGATGAGGGTATTGTGGCTAATAAGATGTTGAATCAGCAGAAATCTAAGGAGTATCATGATAGAACATTTGGGGGTAGCATTGACTGAAATTGTGATTGTTTTCAAGTTGGTAGTGTTGTGAGAGTGAGAAAGGGTAAGACAATTGGTAAGGAATACTAAATATTCTAATCTGGTAAAAGTTATTGAGTGTTTCAAAAAGGCAGCAAGGGTGGAAGGTGGAACTGTTTGGAATTTCAACAGAGTGGATAAAGTGTTGAAAGATAAATTGGGAGAATGCAATGAAGATTGCAGTGATATTTTTAAGAGACAATGGGATCATTGGGATTATCCAGTATTACGAGAAAACAGTGATTATGGAAGTCAGGACAGGAGAGGGAATGAGAATGCTGAACTGGATGTGCGTCTTGTCAATAGTGAGGTTATGAAGAGTTCCAGAGTGCGTAAGTTGCCTAAAATGTTTCAGGGTTTGGTGATGTTTGACAAATAATTTGTGAGGTAAAGAAAAACTTCTTATGTTTGCAGATTGTGCATTGTGTTATAATTTGTGTATATTAATAAATCTTTATGTTGCAAGTTGTTGTTGGACATGCATTCCTTTGCAGGCTGTTTTTGGACATTTTCCATAATAAGGACAACTTGTTGTTCTACATTTTAATATTGTATTGTATATAGTTTTTGTTTTACATATTAAGGGAAGAGGGAAGTGTTGTATTCTATAGTTATGTTAGAATGAGGAATTCAGAGTTGTAGTTTAAATATGGAATGCATGCTGGGGTTCTGGGTGAGACAGTTGAAGGTGGATGATAGCTGGGAGGATTAGTGTGGGGCTGTTACATTCATCTATGCAAACTTTTCTCTTCCTACAATAAACAAAGATTACTAACCACTAGTGTCAACGTGGTAACTTCACTGGCCAAGCGAGGACCTCACTGGGAGTGACTCCCCTCTAGGGGTAAAGGACTCCCGTCCAAAGAGTATCTCCCTAAAAGGACTACCTTGTCTGCATACATACAACTGGAAAGACCTGAGTGTTGCAGATGTTTACTACAAGTACCACCCTCTTGGCTTCAGGGAATGCTAACTGTTATATGAGGGAGGCCTTAGAGGAAGAAGGACACACCCCTTCTGGCCCTGATGATTGACATGCACAGAACAAGAATTGGGACTGGAGCGAGACTGAAGAAGCCATGTGCGACTCCTATGCAGGGAGGAGAATCCATGGAATGCAGAGGCTTGTCTCTAGAAAGACTTCCTGGATGGGCGGAGCTATGCACAACCGCAGATCAGCGGTTGTATAGCAGGAGCGAAGTCCGCTAGCTGGAGCCTATGAAGTATGTATGCTAATCAAGATGGAGGCTCCAAGCAAGAAAGGGGTCCAGTCGGAAAGCAAAACCTCCTTTCTGGTGGTGCAACCATGAAAGTGCAGAGGTGGGCCAGGCGCACAGCAGCCAATTTCAAAATCAAAAACCAGCAAGGAACCAGAGTCTCCAGGATCCACATGGCTAGTGCTGATCCAAGTGGGATAAGCACAAATGGGAGCTGAATACTCCCTTTGTGAGAATGCCAGCAAGGCAACACGCTGTGGGTTCATAGAGTGTTGCACCCATTCCTTGTATGAAACACTAGGAAACCGAAAAAGGCACAAGACACAGGAAATCTGGAATGAGAGTGTTGATAACTTTGCACATCAAGGCTGGAGAAAGCATTAGGAGTGTGAAAGCCACAAAACGGGCATGCAGTCCCATGTTCAGAGAGTTAAAGAGACATTAACAATATCTAGGAAGGCTGGTGAAGCCATATTCAGTATAAGAAATTGAGAGATTTATATGGACACATATTTAGTGGAATAGTGAGACAAAAGGAAATGTGTGATTGTATCCAGGATGGGGAAGCCATGACATTTGTAAAAATGGTTTGCATTGAGAGGTATCAAATTCATCACAAAGCCACAAAGTTTTGCGGAATCCCAGTGGCACACAAAGTGAAGCAAAGAAGAATATATGAACAAGTAATCCAGGAGGGATGTTTACTACTGCTAAAGACTGCATGGATCTTGAAGGAATTTAACCAGTGATAAAGTACAAATGAGAGGCCTAGAAACATTTGTGTACAGATGCTTTAGAAATGACTTATCATATCATATCATATCAGATAAAGCAAGAAGCATTGTTTTTTGGTTTCCCAGAGTGGGGGAGAACAAAAACTGTATCCAAGATACTCATATTTTAAGTGATGGACTGTATATAAGGACTGGAAATAGTTTAGGACTATTCTACCAGAACATTGAGAATCTGAAATATGTATTCCAAGAACGAAGGCAGGCAGAACACATCTAGAAGGTGTTCTGAAGGTCTCTTTTTCTTTTTAGAAAGATTTTCTAAATTAGTAGGTTCACTTAGGAACTTAGACATTTGGACTCAGGACTCTTTATTTGGACTACGGAGAGCTACCTTAGTTTTTGTTTTAGAAGGCAGGGAATCTCTCTCATAGTGAAAGGGCCAGTTAAGCATGTGTCTTTTATTCAGAATAAACACATATATAACATGACCCATTGTTATCTGAGTCATTGGCCCTCATTACAACACCGGCGCTAAACCATGGCGCTATTAGCACCATGGTTGGTGCCGGTGTTGTAACGGGTCCGCCATGGTTCAATGGGGAATTACCACCCCATACCAAGGTTGGCGGGGCGATAATTCCCCATTGAACCATGCCCTTCCCCATTCCCATTTTCGCCCCATAGGGCTCTACGGAAATGGGGAAGGCGCTAAGTACGGTACCGCAAATTGCTAAGTGTTTAACGGAGCCGCAGCCTTTTACGGACAGTACGGACAGTACGCTTCTTTCACTATTGACAATATTCCCATCAAGGTCCCCAACCACGTGAAGACAATCAGAGTCTACCTGGACTCCGATCTGTCCATGGATAGATAGATCAATGCCATTGCCTCCTCCTCAGCCTACTATTCTAAAGTCCTCAACGCAGCCAGACCCTTCCTGTCACGCCAGAACTGCCTCACCATTGCCAGGGCAATAATTGGATCAAGGTTGGACTACTGCAATGTCCTTCTTGCTTGGACCTCCAATAAAAACCTTGGCAAACTTCAGCTAGTCCAAAATAATGCACTGAAGGCGGCCACAGGTACTGCAAGAAAAGACCACATCTCTGAAGTTAGAAGACAGGTCCACTGGCTAACGGTCAAAGAGATAATTGTCTTCAAAACACTTGCCCTCACCCACAAATGTCTCCATGAACTTGCTCCACCTTACCTGACCCAATGAATCACCAAGCATACTGCCACAAGACCCTTAAGAAAGTGCTACTCCAACACGATTGTCAATGCCTAAAACGCCCAAGGTGCGTGCCGGTGGCTCCAGTTTTCCCACTCAGGCAGCCACTCACTGGAACGCATTGCCACCTCACGTAAGAATGATTGAGTCCCACCAAGCTTTCCTCAAAGCCATTAAAACCAAGCTTTTGTATGAAATGTACATGACATCAGTCTGTAACTGTATAACTCAGATCATGCATCTTATGTAACTTTTCTTGTATCTGTGTAATCAAGAGACCTCTGATCACCTGTCGAACCTCTGACTCAAAAGTCCAACAACAACTTGTAACAGTGCCTCGATGCCCCTGGGCTGCTAGTGCGCTATACAAATGCAAATAATAAGAATAATAACATAAATAAGATCATGTGACCAAATTATCGAATGTTTCTTTATATTCATCAGTCATATAGAAAGATTGATTTAAACAATACCCTGCAAAAGAAGATTACAACAGTAGATACCTTGTCGTACAATTCCACATAACAGACACAACTAGCAAAACAATGAGTAATGGTCGGCAAACTTCCCCAACGTGACATGACCCTGTAATTTTCCCGGGTCATCAAGACAAAAGTGACCTGTGTATATTGACTTCATTTTTGGGGGTATCCATCAATTGGGCTGCAGCACCAAAATGTGTACCCTCCCACCCAGCTGATGGCCTCCGACGCACTCAGCATACCAAGAGTAGTTTAGGATTTACTTTTCTATCTCCTGTGCACTTGCACTGGAAACAGGAACACTTTTAACATGCCCCACCACCTGGTGGAGGCTTGACAAAACCCCAGTAGCCTTGTGTGTCAAGATAGCATCTGCCACCCCTTTCCAGTGCTATATTATTTCCCTTTGGGTTGCTTCCAGCTTTGTTGGTTGAATCGGCATACAGGTTTTTGAGGTGTCAATCCACTGAAATCTTTGGGTAGTTTTGCAAATCCTGAAACCTATTTGGTTAGAATAAATGATAGCACTTACATGAACACACTAATCGACCAGTCGAAGGATGCACCACAACCAGGGGTGTCGCTGGGTTTGGAAAAAATCTGGGACTACACTAGTGTTGGGACTGTCAGGACTCGGGCTAGCTAGTCTTTTGGTTGTAGCCCCTGAGCTTCTATCAACAGCCCCCCTAGCCGCCCCCACCCTGAGCTACACCTCTGACCATGACCAACCATGGAGGAGAGCATTAAGCTGAAGATGAGATAATAAGCAGGAACCAGAACATGACAGTTAGTTCATGACTGTCCTGGGCAAGATTACCTTTTGTATTCATGTTGGTTGGGACAAGCGCTATCTTGATAGTCCAATGATTAGCCTACTAGAGGTACTGCACTTTGAAATGTGACAACAATGCAACCCCTCTGGTAGATAAAGAGGTAGAATGTGTGAATATGCAATATTCTACTTTTCTGCCCTGTCCATTAGGAGGGTAGCATTCACATTCATATTAATCAGGCTTCATTTCAAATACAAAAATGCACTTTATGTTTAGAGTGTTAAGTTTATGCTTAAAGTATAGAAAAAAGGTAACTGTAAACAAGCATGTTTGTCTTATGTAACAAGATACAAGCCACATTGGAAATGAGCATTAGGAATTGCACCTATTCTTAAAATTGATGCGTTTTCTAACCAAGACACCATTTTTATTTTATTTCCTAACTCTGTAAATTAGATATTTAAAGAATATAAATCGACTTTGAAATAGTGTTTGTTAGCTGTTGAAGTTTCCTTTTGCCACCCAGGACTGGAATAACAAGATTAAATCATGTTTTGTTTCTTCCTCCTTTCAAGTGAAAGGTCATTCTTTTACCCACTTTCTCTTGCAAATTAAATTTTCCCTTTCGACATTTCTGCCTAATGTAGCAGCGAATGACCTTTGTGGAAGCTGGCTTCCAGCAGAATGCTCTCCTCATGCTTCTCTCCTTGCGAGCCATGTTTCATCTAATGCCCTTTTTTATGAGCGCAAAGCATTTCATATGATGTTATTTTGTGAAATTGTCTTTTCACCCATGTGAACTTGTTTGTGAACAAAAGGTACAACTGGTTACACTTTTCTAGGACTTTACCAAATTTGACCAATAGTTGGTTATCTTTATTTTATTTGCTGATTTTATACCCCAAAAATATTGGATTCTTCAATGATAATTTTAAATAATCTAGTCATTCTTTCATCATTCCATCACTTTCAACATTCAAGAACTTTCTTCATTTAAGGTAGATCCTCCTCAACGGTCAAAGCATATTCTGTGTAGACTAGAAATGTCATTAATAGTACTTCTACTCTCCTCTCCTTTGAACGACCTTCAAATCATGAATCACCATGAGTTGTTTCCCCACATCACAGGGTTTCAGGAATGTAGAATAACAGAATTACTATTGCTAGTAAGTAATCATTACAACATATCCCTTCCGCCCTGTAGTCTGCCTTTTATTTAGTGATGGCCAAAACAGATAACATTCTGGGCAGCTTATGCACTCCTTTGCTTCAATTACTTGCAGGGGAAAGTATGTCGGTCACAAGGTGGTGCTTCCATTACACAGAAGAACATACCAAAATGTTTTCTTTACAACATCCTTCTTCAGGGCTCAATTCAAGGGAGATTTTTTCAGAGGGTGGAAGACTGGCCTCCTTGTGGGTTTTCAATGAATGTACTTTTTTTAAAATAAACGGTCCCACCACTTGATAAATTGAGGCGTTTCTGCGATTCAAATCCAGGTCGAGGAGTTCAGAGAAAAGAACCTTAACCATGAGTTGAAACAAATCTTCAAGCTGTTGACTGTATAACAGTCCCATTGACTCTTTTCTGTAGAGGATATGTTTTTGTATACATTTTCAGACAGAAGGTGGGTACCTTTTCCATTAGGCAAGCAGCATTTTAAGAAACATGTTATCTTGTCAAATTCTCATTTGTCCTGTAGATTTTATGAGTCAGGAAAGTCTAATTAAATATACAAAGGTATTTCACTGACTGTGACATCATAGTGCCCATCTTTTATTTTTTTAGGACTGGAGCCCGGTCCCACTTGCAACAGGAGACACATTCAGATCTCTTGTTTCCCAGTTCTAAGCAGAGAAAGCCACCCAGCCCGTTTTCTTTTCTTCTTTAAAATTGTGATCCTGTTCTGTTTTTATTGTTTTTATTTTATGCAGTTGAACATGGCAACTTTTAAAATAACGGAAACCATCATTACAGTATGAACATCCATTATCCTTAAAACAGCAAGTCTGGAATTTACCCTACTTTCCCCCAAAACATAGAGAAATAATATATACATGCTTCCTGGTTACCCCCAATAAAAGTTTGCCACACCGCCTCTATTGGAGATATCAACTGTATACCCACACTTCTGGTTTGTGTAGTCCTATATTTAATATGGAAAAGAAAACTGCACATCTCAGAATGAAAAACGAAAACATCTTAAAAATGGGACTGCATGGATTTCCCAGGCATAGGACTGCCAAGCCTGAGAGCTTTGAACATGTGGCGAAAGTCATTGCTCCCATGCAGTGTGGAGTTCAGGGACCTTGTTTTATGCTAAAGGGTACCTTACATGCCATATCCAGTAATTTCCATTGCTTCTTGACCTTAGAATGCTTGCCTTTTATAAGGCATGCCATATTTAACATAAGTGGACAAGAAAACAGGCAGAGTGATTATCTTTTTTTGGATTGAAAACATAATCCCAATGAATCAGTCATTGTCCAGCATTAATAAATTCAAGTCTGCTTGACACCTTTAGCAGAGTTTCAATTAGGAACTGCCATTCTAGTGGTCCACTGTAGGTTTCCCTTAATTTTCTCAGATTATATTTCAATATTCACATTTTGTTTATTTTGTTGAACTTTTACTCAACTG
Source organism: Ambystoma mexicanum (assembly GCF_040938575.1). Classification (NCBI taxonomy): domain Eukaryota; kingdom Metazoa; phylum Chordata; class Amphibia; order Caudata; family Ambystomatidae; genus Ambystoma; species Ambystoma mexicanum. The sequence goes on along the minus strand of NC_090934.1, from coordinate 1,041,319,440 downwards.
TGTAAGGCAAGCCCTTAGTTAACAATAAAAATCAATCCTAAAAGCCAAAATATAATGCACACGCTATAACACCAAAAAAAAGGAAAAAGCCTAGCCAGCCTGGGCCGGGGAATTATATAAAAAATAGGCTATTCACACTTTCCTGGACTCTGATTGAGGATAGTAATTTTCACTATAGGTGAATCTATACACTACCTAGCCCTATTGACTTAATATATACTTGTGACTGGAGCAAGGCATTAGTTCATTAATTAATTAGCACTGAGATCATCTATTTTCCCATGGTGCTGATTGGATGATACTCTTTTTATTTTGTATCGGCTAGACTTGATATTTGATTGGCTGTTCCAGGGGAGCATGTGCGGAGTGAGTGATTGAGTAAGTTTCAACCAATCCCTGCAGGAGATTTGACAATGTGACAACAATATTAGAACTTTTACATGCCATTCCTAAAGACCTTAATAGGTGGCACTGTTTCCATCACTATGGAAATAGTTCATAGGTTCATCGCCAGTTCAACTTTGCAACTCATCATTGGAGACATTACTTGCTTCTCCTTCCTGTCTCATGGTTCCATTTGCCATGCCTCTGACCTTATGAACTGGGAGCTTAGTCGCTTGCAAATTTTATTTTCTTACAATGATACAAATATATATATGTAGCTTGCAATATTATAAACATAATCTTCACTAATATTGTGTATTTTCTGTGAGGGTTGTTCAAACATGTTAATGTTTTGTCCAATACATGTGCAGGGTTTGTTCTTTAGCTCTGAGTCCTTCCTGATATGTCTTTGTTGCTTTTTTCATAACCTCACTACTCCAATTCAGGCCTGGGAATTTGTTCACCCCTTGCCTTAACCAATCATTGCGCAACAATGGCTGGCATTTGTCTGTTGTGTTGAGGAGGTGAGGGCTTTCATGCTTTCAAGATGGCTACCTGAGACTTGCTGCCTATGTGTGTTTTTCAGTCCATTAGTATAAAGGTTCACTGCTACTATTATGAGTACCGCCTTAATGTTTCCCTTAATATTGTTAAGGGGTATTATACATGTTAAGAATATGTGGTTACATTCAATTGTGCAGCCTGTGCATTATGGTTTATTGAAGCATGGCTACTAGTGTTGCATTGGGCCTACAGAGGGAAGTCTATCTGTGGGGCTGCTCTCTTTATACTTTGCCTTTTCACAGGGACTTTCGAAGATTGTATTTTTGTGCACATTTGGGGCATTGGATGTACTCCCCAACAACTGCCATGTTCTAGAAGTCAGTTGTTACTAGTAGGACCAATTGCCCTGTCACTGAAACTAACAATAAACAGTCATTTAGAGATGCTAACAGATACTCCATACCTAAACTGGATTTAGCATGTGGCTGCATGGTTGAAGGAGGACTACAAAAACATCAATAATTAACTATTATATTAGAATAGAAAGTAGCTCAAAATGTACTCTGGGCCTGGGGGGATTTTCACTTGAAGTATCAGACTGGATACGAGTTGTGTGTTGGGCATAGTGGATGCTGAGATGCTGATAAACATTCAGGAATCTAAGGTTTCACCTATCCTTAATGTTGGTTCTATCAGTTTTTAAGACTAACATAACTGATATTTCAATTGAGGCTAAGTGACAACTTCGGATCCTAAACTGTCAACTTTTCAATTAAATGTTACTCCTGTTGCATTAAACAGTCAGCGTATTTCTGAAGTGTGAAAAGGGTGACTCGTAAAGTGCCACATGGTATGTTAATAACAATGCCCCAGAGATTAGTAAGAATACTATTTAAAATCAAGGACATGTATCAGACAATAGTATATGAAGTAAGCTACTTATTTGCTCCACTGCCATATTATTGGTACTAGTAGGATTGATGCTACAAGGATGTGCTTATTTTGGCACAATAACTATATAATGTAAAACCAGATTGTGGTGCACAACTCTTACTATATTGTCAGCCTCTTGGTGGCAGCTCATGTCAGTGGTGGATAAATGGTATAAAAGGGAGGTGTACAAGGCATGGTGTAAAACAAAGGGTTGAGTGCCAACTTGCAGAAGTGTTTATATGTTTGTAGCTGAGATTTAGGGAGGGAACATGGGTTACATGTATCCAGAATGGTAACACAGATATAGGTATCCTAATTAGTTTGCTGTTACATCCGTCTGCCAAGAAAACATGGATAGGGTCAAGGGTTGCTGAAGAACAGGGCACAAACAAAATAAAAGGACATATGTACTGTTTGGATTGCGTTTAGTCATCAACATGTGTAGTTTAAATAGGAAATTAGAACTGTGAGCAGTTTAATGAGTGGCACAAACGATCAAGAAACGCATGCAGCAAGGCATTGCATGAGACATAGAAAGGCTTGGGAAAGAATTAAAATGCACAGACAGCAATGGAAAGACACAGAAATACATTATGTGGCGTCCTGCCAACACTCATACCATTAGTCGCTGCAGACAGCTTACAATGTCGCTTTGCCACTGTCAAATCCTATCTGTCTTGATCTCTCTCTCAAATTAAGTGCATTGCACACTATGCACACGAGTAATCAGAAAAGGACAGATCATGGGAGGAGTATTGCATAAAACATATTTCATAACTTGAAACCATAGTTTTAAAGTTTCAGTTCAAACAGCTGCAAGATAAATTAGGTATTTCTGGGATTGTTTTTATAGGATTGGCTCTTCAGCTTCTCTTTTGTGTTGTTGACATCTTGCTTTCCCCTTCTGAGGCTCTTCTTCCCTCTCGCTTGATTTATTCAATTTCTCATTTTCTCTTGACACAATGTCCCCATTTTTCCCTTACTGGGACGATTTTGACAGCTCCAGTAACGATTCCCAAGGCTCTCGTCTTACTGATACTGGTATCAGGGTTCACATAGTAATTCATAATTTTATACATTATTAAGTTTTCCCTGAGACAAGTATGATGCATACACGTGTTATAGTTGTTATCACTCCCGGGTCTCCTGCTTTACCTTCTACCTATTTTCACTGTGGTTTGCATCACCCGGTTGGCACACAGGACACGACGTTCCCCTTGCATCATCGGTTTGGCTTTGAGCTTCTCTGCTTCTCTTTCCCTCTATGGGCACATGCTCCTTGATGCAAGTGGATCAGTGGTCTTGGCATTATTGCAGAAATCAAAAGTCCACCGATTCTTGGTCATACCACCACTTGCGGATTAGTATCTTCTTTGGGCTTCCCTTTTCCCAGCTTCTCCTGCTTCCAGCTCTTCACGTGTCAGCTTCACACGCCAGCCTTCATCCAAGTTTAGATGCAGCGCATCCCAGTCTCTCTCAGCTCTTGCTGCAAAGCTGACGTAAAACTCCCAACTCCCAGGCTCCCTTCTCCAATAGGAGTCCTCCTTCTGCTTTTATAATGCTTTGCTGGGACTTAGCCTTATAGTCCTTTCTCTGTGTTGCCTGAGTGTACTGTATTACAATAATTCTACACCACAGTAACAGACAGTAGCTCGTTATTCTTATCTTGTTTGTGTTGTAGCTGTTAATAGTAGGTTATGAGTGAGTAACTTAGCAAGTTCCTCTTTGAAACAGGAGTCCTTGTCCCACGGTGGTAATTTCTTTCGGTGAGGTCCCACTTTACTCTATCGCTAGGAAGGGTACTGTGTAGTCGGCTGACCTCCCTAACCTCACAGGTAAAGACTAACCCCTGGGGAAAAGTGACTTAATCCCACGATTCGTCAGAATAAGCAACAAGGCAAGTAATAGTTTTACGATAACATATTCAAAGCATAGAAACATGAAGGTGCCATACTGTGAATGCAGACAGGAAGGTAGTCATTTGACCCTTCCCTCCCAAACTACCCTGATTGTTGCTCATCGACCTCTGCCTTTCACACAGACTAATAAACATAGGTTGCTCAGGGTATATGATCTGAAAATAAATAGCTTACTATTGCTATGTCTTGATAGCCTACTCATAGGTGAAGAACCACTCTATGCCATACTGACCTAAAATAAAATCTAGTGTGACATGAAACAGCAAAAAGTAACCTTTTTGACATCAAGGTCAAAGGATTTTTCAATTTTTCGGTAATGGTTCGAAAATGTCATTCCCTTACCTTCTGTCAGGAAAAACATTTGCCTTTATACAAAATCTGTTTTTGACTCTGCCACAATTAGCTGATGCTTCGCAGTCAGAAGAAACATGTTCTGGCATTTGACCTGGAGTACAACGTATATGTATTCCCAGGCAAATAAGCAACTAAAACTCCACGATTGCGGAGTGTAGGGGAGGAGCCAAGTACCTCCACTCCACCTGCCCTGCCTACATTACCTGAAAAGTATGAACCAAAGTATGTGACGTATACTGCACCGATAACAAAGCATCAAGAAGAGCAACAACTCTGTGCAGTACACATCAGAATACCTGTACCTAAGAGAATATGGGAAGTGAAGTACCCATTGAGGAAACCATACTTACATCCAAGACAATATGATGGCCATTTGAATGCGATTTCTGATGAAACAAAGAAACTGAATGACCAGGATGGATGATGACGTCATATGAAACTGAATCGACTCCATATAGAATATAACTATACCAGAGAGGCAGACGATTTATGAAGAACAAAGAAGTACCAAGGATAAGTGACGTCTTCGGTTGAAGATGAAGAGACTTGTGCCATAAACATGTTAAAGATACTTAGTTCATTTAAACGTGCACATATGCAATGAAACGCAAGCAGCAAAGCAATCATGAAGCTAGCCACATGCTTTTACTAGTGAATAGATGGCGACAAGCACCAACATATACACATATACCTCATAGATACATATGGATTGAATAAAGAATGAATGTTCCACTATGTATAAAGCAGTCTTGAGCAACGAGGAAGGCCTCAATTCAGTGTTACAGTTGCAAAAGCAATTGATTTAAACAGAATATAGTGCAGCTAAGGAGTTGGCTGAGCCAAGAAAGCCAAGGTTTTATCAGAACTAGAAATTGGCTGACATTGGATACAATTAACATGAAAGAACAGAAGCTCCTGTTCAAAAAGGTCAAGTGAAAACAAAAGACTTCAGAGGACTATTGGAGAATAAAATCAAATACTTGAAAAGACTCAAATCGTGGTGTCCAGTCACATGATGGAAGAAAGTTGGACACATGAGAAGATCACACCGACGCATGGAAGCCAGACAGTACCCATACTCCTTAAAAAGTCCCAGCGAACAGTACAGACTCAAGGCCAACTTCAAACACTATTTGATACTGAACCATTGAGTTGATGATGGAGTGTATTTTTAATTGGTGGTATGGAGACAAGCTCACTCGTACCTAGTTGTTCGGTCTGTGTGCTGCTCACGTAGGTGGAAAGTTACTGACGGGGGTTAGTAGCCAACCAATTGTAGAGGAACACGTAGTTGGGGGTGCTATAGTTTTTGGAGCCAATGGGAAATCGTACATTTAGTGACGTTCATAATTTCCATTTTGAAGGGAGGGCTTAGTTGCCCCACCTGATGTTAAATATCCAATACTTTCTCTCTGTTACTCTATACAGAAATAACACCTATGCTTAGTTATTCACTTAGAACCAATCCCGCATCCCAACAGATTTTAGAAGTTTGCCACGTAGGATGACATTGGTAATGATGCAGGTCAACACATCAGCTATGACCAATTTTGGGTTTAAGAACCCAGTCTTTTTATGAAATGTGGAGAGAGTTGAGTATCGAGCGATTGCTAATGTTCATTGTACTCCCGGTTTTAATTACTTGCATTAAAACAGACAAACATTTTCCAAGCTATTTGTGTCGTCTGAATTATTGATGTTTGATTAAAATCTGCATCCCCATCCATCTCCAGGGTATTGCTACTCATCTTAAAAAGCTGGAAACCTCCAGTTCACCTGCTTTGAAACACAGTACAATAATCAAATACTTTAGGAGATATCCATCTCCTGCCCAGAGTACTGGCCCTGGCTGTCCTTTGATCTTGACCTCAGGTTGCCTGCAATTACAGTCTGCCAACCGGTTGATTCTTGCCTAAATGGTAGCCCATCAGATGCACCTGTATGTTTAATGTCATAAATATTATTTGTACAAAAATGTATATTGCTTCCCACTTAAGTGCAATACACAACTCGTGTAACAATAAATAATAACATGGCAAAAATCTCATGATAGTGTGTATGTGCCATTTATCACCCATTCACATTCACTGTATTGCTACCAATATAGCACACATACAAATTGTTTATTGCCCTATTTATAACACCTTAAAACGTTGATGGCCCTATAATAATATACCAGATTTTTGTATGAGTAGTAGTTTTCGATTTCCTCCCTTACAGTTGTGGACATTTACTGCGAAATGGGTGTTTTCATCTTTTTGGATGTACATTGCCTTTAAAGCCATTGAATCTCTCTAGGTATCCATAATATTCTTTCCTAATTGCAAACATAGGTTCAGGTTGCATAGTCCTGCCTGCATAAGACTTCATTTGACATCTGATTAATGTATGGTAGGTGAATTCTACTGGATCCAGTTTTTAATTTTCAAGAATTTTGTTCATCAAATTGTTTAAACTTTCTCCAGCAAGATGTGTCTAGGGCTAAGTAATTGTTCCAATAGTATTTATTGGGCTGACCACATGTGGCATGCAAATAAGAATTTGCCTATATCGGCTTGTGGAGCATCTTACTTGTTACTCCGCTTACAATGATAAAAATTGGTAAAGATTCACATTTGTCTGTGGCACTCTGTCACACAAGCTTAAATTCAGAATGCACCATTAATACATTTGCAATGAGCCTTGTGGATTCTGCACCTATAGCAGCCCCTTGTTATGGTATGCATTTCTGGTTGTTAAATAAATAACGTAAGATCTAAGATGTCAAACTAAAATTTAATTTTGCAAATAATAATTCACTGGTGTATTTAAAACAATATTAAATTACCTAATATGCCATGTTATAGTCAATTGAGTGCAACATCAAGTTTCCCAAGGAAATGACTATAGTTCTATAAGACTTCCAGAAATGTGTTCTGAAGAACTTTGGGGTCTCTGATGTATGACTTGTGTTCTATGATCAGCATCACTAGCCTGTACAAAAGACATTTCTTTCCCTCTGGTCTATTTTCTGAGATGCCCCATTTCAGTCATTATTCCCCAATTCATAACTGCTGCATTCATTCTCATTAGTACCCAGCAGGGGCTTGGCTTTTACCTCCCATCCAATGTGAAGGCTCAGAACAGGGGGCTTTAGCACATGATAAAGCCCCCGTTCTGATCCTCCTCAGAGCTGGAGGCCACCATGTCCCCCATCGGATACCAGGTAAGGGAGCATTCTACTGTGTCCTTTTCCACATATCGTCTTCCACCGACTCCAGCCCCGCTTACCTTGCACTGCTTAGTCCCTCGCCTGCGAGAGAAAAACGGGAGGGAAAGCCCAAAACAATAGCACAGGACAAAGGGCTATCAGTAGAAGGCAAACAAGAGGAGGAGTCCTGTCTATGGAGTCAAAGCTAATTGCAATTTAATTGTATGCAAAAGAAATTTAAGGTGTATATGATCCTCTAATGTAGCCTTATTTATGCATATCCAGAGGATAGGTGTACAAACAAAGGAGTAATAATACACATGCACTCGTGACAGTTAAAGTAAATTAAACCTGAGAGTAGTTTTTATTTTCTCTCTTTAGTCATTGAATCACTTTTTTTAAGAAGGAAACAAAAATTGGATTTGTCAATTCCAATATGAAAGACAGAAATTGCATTTATACATTGATACAATTGTTCCGCATATTCAAAAACATGATGCATGGAGACTTTTGCGGCATGCATAAAACAGAACCTAAGTGTGGTGCACTAGTGTTCCCAGTGCACCACTGACCCGCAATGGGTGCTATGGAAATGGAGAAGGGACTATGTGTAATTTCCTTCTCCCTGATCCATGGAGGCCAGTTTACAGTTTATTTCTCAAATGAAACAATAAACACTAGTAGAACCCCAGTACAACATGGAAATAGCAATATTACCCTTGCAGGGGTGACAGTACCAGGGCAGGTGGCCGAGGGCATAAGCCACATATTGTCCCAAATCGCATGTGCACTGCTGAATGAGGTCCTATTGGTACAGGCAACACCAATGCCACCCCGTTCCTCCTCTGCATCTGTGCCCCAGGCACCCACAAGTGTGGCCTCCATGCTGAACACCACCGGAGGCTGCTCTGCCCCTGCCACCACATCAGCACATCTGGTGGTTCCTTCACACTCGGTGGCCGTTTAGGCGGTTCCACAGTCTGGCATGGCCTTTACAGAAGAACGAGCTGTGCAGGTCTGCATGACGGTGAGTGGTGGTGAAGTACTCCCCTGCAGGAGTCGGTTCTCTTACCGGAGGGAGTACCAGTGCCGGAGGTGGGCTGCGAGGCAGAAGGAGCTGTTGCGGCAGCAGTGGCAGGTACACAGGAGATTCATGGTCCGGAGTAGGCAGCAGGCATACATTGTCACGCAGGAGAGGCAGGTGGCAAGGCACAGGATCTGTGTAGCCACCACATGCCAGCTACAATGCATGAGGCAGCAGGAGAAGCAAAGGCTGCAGGCTATGGAGGCGGCAGTTGCCAGGGCTAGGGCTGCAGCACTTGCAAGAATAGAGGAGTTGCATGCTACTGTACTGGGGGGAGAGTCAGAGGGCTGCACATCAAATAGAACTTACCACTAGGGAGGCTCTGCAGGCACAGACATTGAACTTCAGTAGTGACTGTACATACTTTCTTTTTTTATAGATATATATCATTTAATTTTTGAAGGGATGATTCCTGTAATTTTGCTTTATACTTTGTTTTCATGATTCATGTTCTGTATGTGTTCAAATACAGCTATGTCTGTGGATCAATCGATTTAATGTAGTAATTTTTTTTTGCAGTGTACATCACTTTCTCCGACACTCATGTCTGTGTGCATTCATCTTTTGGTGTGCATGTTATACTGGACTGTTTTGATGGTTGCATGCAGCATACTCATGTGGTATGCTTGTCAGAATTTATGAGACATCACTCAGCATCTCATTGTTTTGAGTTGACAAGAGTCTGTGTTGCATACATCCATACATCTGGTCACCATGCAGGTATGATTCTGTGTTACATGTGCACATTGCTAACAGGCACTGTGTGCGCTGAATGCAGTTGTCAGGCTCACAGCCATGCACTTCTAGAATTGGATATGTACAAATAGTCATTGTGACCTTCTCAGTCCATACATGTGGTTGATGCATATGCATAGGATTGGTACATGTATTTGTGTTGTATGCAGGCTGTTATGTGCATCTCTGGGTGTATGCATGTAAAGGTGGTGGTGTATAATTGTGGTTCATCGTTAAGGTAGTCAAGGTTGTCCTACATTGCATTCCTTGTATAGATGGTCATGTAGTCATGTATGTTGGCTGTAGAGTTATATGATTACCTATGTAGGACAATGATGATTGTTCCTTGCAGTATGCATGGATGATGCACTGTACACACATGTGATCCAGAGATGTGGTTGCTGTATATGACCCCACTACTCATACAGAGTTGGAATTGTGTTGTGGATGTAGGTGTTCTTATATGGGTGTCATTTCAATCAGGAAGGCGTTATTAATACATTGTATGAGTCAAAGGTGTGGTAGGTGTGGTGATGTTGCCAGTGATGGTTTGTGTTGCTCTGTGATTTTGAAAATATCAGTGATGGTCACTGTCATGCTCAATATATGTAATGTGAATGCCTGTGCTGTCTGAGTGGGCCTTTTGTGCAGAGTTGCATTTATTTCACACACTGTGACTGAAAATGGACGTGTTACACCGCAAACATCACTCCAACATCTATAGAGCAGACAAGTGTGTGCCTAGGGGTGTTTGTAGTTGAACATGTGCATCAGGTGAATGTTTGGCCACACTACCACAAGTGCCTCCAATGAATGTAGTCATTGATTTCTCCATGGTGTACATCATCAGAGACACACCTCTGTAGGATTGGAATCTCAATGATAACTGTACAAGGGTAAATTGGGATGTAATGGGCCCAGTGACACAACACATTCATGTGGGTAAACATGTACACTCAGGTGATATCCCTCTGCCTTCTTTGGCGAGGAGGGCCAAGTGAAGTCAATTTCCTCAGGAGGGGTGTAAAGGAGAACCAGTAGTTGCACAGAACATACAATGTCACTGTCATAAATAAAGGAATTGTCCAATCCAGGTTTCATCACAAATGTGGTCACTCATTTTGAACACGCCACCCACAGGTTCTAGTTTAAATGATGTTTGCACAATGTCCCTTGAGAAGATAGAGTAGGTCATTGTGGCTACACACTGAAGGTAGTGATACTTTTGGGGGTTTTAATGGGGTATTGGGCTAGGTACTGACTTACACATGTGTGGGAATTGAACACATGTAGAATCATGTCCAAACCATTGTCTTGTGCATAAATGGGCCGGGTGGTCAGTTCAATGTCAATGTACCTGCATTTGGTGTATGGTGGGCATACACATCTGAGCCGCTTGGTAAGTTCCTGTGTACAAGTCTGGCTCAGTTGGGCACATAAGTTCATGGAGGCCCTGGCAGCATGCAGGTTTTGAGCATGGGCAGATGCATGTACTCTGTGTAATCATGAGTCAGCATTTGATCCAGGTTCTGTCAGTCCAAAGTGGTCTTCAATCTTGGGCAGGCCATGTTGGCCTTTCCACACTGGAAGCAGACATGAAGTGGTGCTGAAGGTCCAAGCAATGAGCCTGAAATAAGTTCTGTGCCAGGCGCCCATGGCTGTGGTGGTTGTCTACTGTATGAGTCGGGAACTGACCCTCCAGTTATATGTTTGGGGGCCACTGTTGAACAGACTCTTCAGGACTGGCCAGTGATGTGCTTTGGCTGGATGGGTTTCAGTTGAATGATTCAGCTGCTTGGAGTGAAGGAGATGCCAGCATCTGCACCTTCCCTTCAGGATGCATGGTGAATAGTGCCGACACTTTAGTGCAGGTGGACAGGGTGTTTTGGCTGTGCTTGTCTTCCAGGTTGTGTGCAAGGGACACCAGGACAGGATGCTACGCTTCAGGGTCTGGTCTTCCAACACAGGAGTAATGTTTGTGGTTACTTAGCCTGGGTCCACTACATTAGTCATTCCCAATGTTCCTTGGGAATGGTTGTGGGACAGTTATTTATTCTGTTATGAACAGTACTTTCCTCACATCCGGTGGGGGGCTTTGGACACTGCTACTGTCCCCAGAGCAGTCCAAGTAGGTATCCTCGGACCGTCTGTTCAGCCTTGAACGTTGTTAGAGGAATTGGGGTTCTCTATGTTAAGAGGACGTCAGACGGATTATCTTCAGGGCTCAAGTTCACAGGTGATTGGTGTATAGCTAACCTGCTTTAGGGCGTCAATACCAGCTGGCTGGGATTTGGTGGCAAACAGTGATGCGCTGAGCTGAATGCCCCTTTGGTGACTTTATCACCAATTACATTTGGTATTGTGAGCGTGGTTTAGCACCCTTGGCAGAAGGAGGATGTCCCTCACAACAGCACAGAGGAGCAGTGTGCTAATACAGTATGTTCTCAGTTGTAGATGGGCCAACAAGGAAAATCACCACTATGTATCCTGGGACTTGCTGCCATCATTGCAAATACATCTCTAGACTCAGGGGTGGGGGACATTTACGCTCATCAACAGCCATAGTGAGGAATGGTTTGCTGGGCAGTTCAGTCACCTGGGAGTGCAAACCACTCATATGCTTAGGTTAGCATTGGAACATGGGTGCCTATCACACACTACTGCTTTTCCCTTGTGTTTCGGACACCTGTCTGCCTTGTGTAACCCTATCCAGGCCCCAGGACCCACCCTCACTGCCTTCTCCACTCCTGTGCATCCAGCTGCTGGACTTTTCTGGAACTCACATTTCACTCATATTCATTTGGTTTAGCTTGGTGGATGCCCAGTGGTCGGGACTGATGACTTTGTGTGTCACTGTCCACTTCACGGAGCCCAGCCAGCTCTTCCCCTGGACCACGTGCTAGATGCAAGGTCCCAAATGTCTGACAGCTTCTGGTCTCACTTTCGCTTCACTGTAGCCCCAGAGCAATTGGACAACACCTTCGCTGGGGGCACCCAGGCCACCTCAGGGTTGGTTGACTTGCTGCCTTCCTGTTGCACACATACAGGCTCAGGAGCAGGGTATCCATCAGCTGCAAAACACAGCCGCTACCTGAGGTGGACAGTTCTCATCCACCAGTGTGCCCCCACAGAGTGGGTGCTAAAGGAGAAAGGCCAAGACAAATGTATGATTCCTCCATATGCCCTATTCTTTTATTCTAGTGGGGTGCATGGGTGTGAAGATTTGGGGGTGCACCTTGTTGGTGCTAGTACTTTGAGGGGATGCGTGGGTTGGGGTTGTGTGTGTGGGGTGGTGATTGGAGGTGGTAGGTGCACTTTGCTTTTGGGGCTCAGATTGGTAGGTGTACAGGGGGTAGCAATAGTGGGCATAGGTGCACTCTGCATTGGGGTCTCAGATTGGTGGGTGTACAGGGGGTAGGGATAGTGGGTGTAGGTGCACTTTGTATTGAGGTCTCAGATCGGTGGGTGTACAGGGGGTAGGGATAGTGGGTGTAGGTGCACTTTGCATTTGGGGGCTTAAATTAGTCGGTGTACATGGGTTAAAAATAGTGGGAGTAGGCGCACTTTGCATTTGGGGGCTCAGATTGGTGGGTGTACATGGGGTACGAATAGTGGGTGTAGGCGCTCTTTGCATTTGGGGGCTCAGAATGGTGGGTGTAGAGGGAGTAGGAATATTGGGTGTAGACGCACTTTGCATTTGGTGGTCACTGATTTGTGGCACTCCTGGGACTGTACATGGTTGGTATTAGTGCAAGTAATGGGGATTGTTTGTAAGCGATCATCATGCAATTTAAATTATTTTTGCAGCATCTAGTTATTCGGTTCACATTGTGCGCAAAACAGTCTATTTCAGTGGGTCCTTTGTTTGCACTGGGGGCTTTGTGGGTGTCTCAGGTGCAAACCTGTCTTCTGTGCACTTATATCTGTAAATGGTCTCCTTGAATGATGCTCTTGCGCTGTGCGATCCTAGTGCACCTGCTGACAGTTTTGCACACACGTTGCACTTTTTTTTTCTGTAAATCAGGCCCATTATCTTTTTGGAAATATGTGTATTACATATAATTTCTAACTGCAGGATTAAACATGTTCAAAATCGATTTGAACTCTGAATTTGTTGTTTACAAAGTAGATAACACATGAATCAATTCATAGTTTCCTGTACCAAATGCTGACAAAGTACAAAATAAGACTACTGGAATAAATGTTATGCTTGGTTCTGGGTGATCAAACTGGAGCTACAATGAATAACATCCATATGGCATCCTCAATGCTGGAAATTAACTAACACTTTGTCAGAGTGTCCCGATCTTGATTGTAATCCCCCTGTTAGCTTAATGACAAGCTGGTTGTCGTCAGCGACACACACCCAGGCGTTCCAGGAGCATACATAGAGATCTGATGTATAGGTTAAACAGAAGGTGTGAGAGACAGGCCCCCTGCGGTACTCCACACAAGATTGAAGCAGGGGGCAGGCAAGCTTGGCCCCACTTTACCCTTGACTCTCTGTTGTAAGGAAGGAGCAAAACCATCCAATGGCTTCATCGCTGCTTTGACCCAGATCACAGAGAGTGCTAAGGAGGACATTGTGGTCCACTATATCGAACGCTGCTGACAAGTCGAGAAGCATCAGCAGACCCGGTTTTCCTTCATCGATAATTTGCAAGCAGGAGTGTCTGCAAATCCACCAAATCAGTCTTGGTGCTAAAAGAAGGCCTGATTGTCTGTCATATAGTCACCTTGTTTTGCATTATCTACTGGTTGGTGAAAAGTCATGGACTGGCAGTTCAGTTTCAGTATGATGGTTGCAAAACAGTAGAGCGGTACAACACAACTGAGATGGACAGCTTGATAACCTTATTGAGTCATATCCACGTATGTCTTGGAAATGATCCGACTTTCATCATTAATCATTTATTGATAAAGGAGAACAATCAATGGACTTTTAGAAACTATATATATTTTCATATGCAAACTTCAAAAAAAATCAAAACATCAAAAGCAATATATAAAAACGTAATTCTTTTAACAATAGCTGAAGCTTCTTTGGTTCTTTTCAACAGGGCCGGCTTCAACCTGCCCCCCCTGCCCTGTCCCCATCCCCACCAAAAGATATTGCTCAGTCTGATAAAAGAATCCTGCACCTGTATTTCAAGCAAGGGTGCATACACGACAAGCACGGTCCACTTGTGATCCAATTATGCAATTCTGTATTCTTCTCATTTTTCTTAAATTATTTGTGTCCACGGGCTTCCCAAATGTGATCCAAATCGTCCCATTTATTTTATGCCACATAAAGAAATCCTATATTTCTCTATTGATTAGATTTCTCATTTTTAGCTGGGAGTTTAATCTGGTTTACTCCGAGTAACTCCTCTGCACAATCTGAAAATGTGTAACAAGGTAAATGCAGATTTCCTGTCTGGCTCCCAGCTGCCTGGTGCTCGCCGATGAAAAGGTCACCCTACATTAGGTGAATTGCTGGCATCATAGTGCACAGCTCCTACGGTGCCTTTGAACATGATCAATGCCTGTCAGCACAAAGGGAAATGAAGGGAGATAATGCGCGCCCAGAATACATTGAGCTTCGGTATTTGGATCTGCAAAGCTGGAGCACCCCAGGGAGAGATGCACCCGAGGAGTGCAAAGAGCAATGACTAACGTGCGGTGAGATGCAGGGATTATATGTATCCATGTTGGTTCAATTCGACTTGTGGGCAGGTTTAGGGTTTGTGGAAACGGGGACATAAGAAATTCTGAATCCCTTCAAAACGTAACTGCAGGTAACACTGCGTACAGTGTTTCTAGAGTTGTGTTTTATTTTCTTGGATTTTTGTAAGCAACCTCTTGTCAACTCCATAGCATATTTATTTGAGGGGTGGAGGGTTCTAGAATGCTGAATACCTGGGATTGGTAGAGGTTGGCCCGGGATTCAAACCTGTGTTGTGCTGTGTTGTCCTGCTTCCATGACAAGCACTGTGCCACTGAGCTTGACTACCCTTGTTCGTTTCATGATTGCTTTTGAAATGACATGTGTTTGTTTCTTACAAACAGAAACTTGAGAATCTTAACTGTGTATGCGTCCCATTGCATGCACTCTTATGGCCTTTTTTGCAAAAAATGTCTGCCTTTCCAAAATAAACAAAAAATAAACAAAATACAACTGAAATGATTGAAAACATAAGTATATGGGAGTAAATAGAGATGCTGATTGTACAGTTTGGGTGGGCGGAGGAGCACAAAAGACAGCACCGGCATATTCCATCTGCTTCTATGGGCAGTTAATAAGGTGCAACTGGTGTGGTGCGGCAGAACAGGGAGCCGCAGCTGGTCTGGTCCTCTGGCTGCTGTGAGGCCCACTGAGTGAGACTCAAGGACAGGAGATTCTGGCATGGAGTGGCAGGTCGTGGTCCAGTGCAAATGTCACCCCAATGTGCCCTGGGCGTAGGTAGGGGACAGAGCTTCCATCTGCCTTGTACTGCTCCTTCTTCCCCTCAAGCTGAGGGCTTTGGAAAGTACAAGTCTCCCACAAGAGGTCCAGTAAATCCTTCTCAGGTGTTGCTCCAGAGTGAATCAAAGAATTGCTTGGATATACCTTCTTTTAAGGCAACAGCCTGCAGGTAATTGGAAAGAGGTTTGCATGCCTTAGTCTTCAAATTGAAAGGAGTGTATTGTGCCCTTCTGACATCACACTCATAGTGCGTTGCTGTAGAGGAAGTGGAGTGGACAGGAAGGAGATATAGAGGATAAGAGAAACCAAATGGTGTAAGTTTCCTTCAACTGAACAGATCATTCCCACTAGTCTAATCCCACCCCTTCCCTTCTACCTGGGATCAAAGACATGTAGAAATGCAGCACCCTGGTACAAGGCTACTCCCTATCAATGGGTGAGCTCCTTTGATGCCTGACACATCACTTTCCACAGCTGAGCTCGGCTCACAAGAGCTGACACATGTGAAATATCACGTGAGATATCAAACTGGATGGGGCTGCAATGATCATATGTAGTGCCATGCGCTATGCCTTGCCTCTGGCATAGCTTTACTCTTAAATTGTGGCCTGCCAACTGCATGGGTACTTATGACCATCATAGGTTTGGAACACAGGTGCATATCTTAAAGGCAGTCTCTAAGCTGCAGAGAATTTGCTGGAACTGCAGCTGTCAAATGGGCATCTGTGACCTCTGAACTTGTTCTGTGGCACTGTTAAATTAGGCGTTGCCAATCTGGCTACTGATGCAGCAAGACACAGACAATAATAAGATGAGGATAATTCCATCTCTGAAAGCGTAATCTGTTGATCATAAACTCCATGGCAAAATATTGTGAGTAATTCATAAAAATAAAAAAGCCAGGACTTCACAGAGAATTAAAGTGATTGATGTAGCCCCAGTTTGTAGAAATCGTCTTGTTAAATGGAAATAATGAATCAATTCTGGTAACCACAGGAACAACGATGGGGCAACAACTAATTTCAAATTGTATGTTTTTTTCATGCATGCATTTCTGTTTGATACATTGGGCCGATTCACGGAAAAGAGAGTATAAATCCTGCAAGGGCAGCGAGATAAGAATGACACTGGGCGAGCCTGCGTCTTCATGTAATTTCCTGCGCAAAGTAACCATTTATGCAAGTAACGGACGGGACGCCCCCAACATGCCTCCACACAAAGTAAAAACAGCCAGTACAGCTACCTTTGCATGCTCCCGCGGGTGCATCTACATGCACCTTTCAAACAATGTGTGGGGTCCCCCGCAAGTGGGCCTGCATTTCGAGGACCCTGCGCGGTGTCCCCTGTAACTGTTACCGGCATCCCTACAACATGCATACGATGTATTGTAACTCGGGTGAAACTCTGAAGATCTGTGTGCGAACACCCATAAACTGTTGCTGCTCCACAATACACTGCATACGCGCTCACATAAGTCTGATTGAATCCCTGACTGTTACACGCACCCAGAAATCCGACATGCAAACCGACCTCTGTGCTGCGATTTACGGAAGCCTTTGGATGGTGGAGACATGAGGGATTTGCGTGGGCATTTCACCGGCAGGAGGTTGCAAAACTATGTTCCCTGCTGACCTGCCCCTGCTCCCCACAAATCCCATTGTCACCCCACCCTCCACACGCCATTCAAACCCCTGAATAAATGCACCTGCTGGTTAAGGGAAGTGCAAGATTAAACTTCTTCCTGCACTTTTATTTTAAACCAACACCATTCCGGAAACAGTCTCTTTTTAATTTAAAAGTATAGCAACTTTAAAACTTAATTTTAAAAAAGTAGAGGAGTATCGCACCCAACTTCGCCAACCTACTTTGACCACTACATGCTTTCTGCAATTGGTGGATATGGTGTAGTGTCCCTATTTTTGCATTGATAGTGCTTGTGTCTTCTGGTCTCGGTGCTGTTTTTTTGATAGCCCTGATAGTAGCTCCTCTTGTCCCCTAATAGAAAGTGCTACAGACAATGATTTCCTGAATCCATCCCCTGCAGCAGCAATGTTCTGGTGGTTGGAACATTACAACCAACTATTGTATGTAACCAATTGACAAGAAAAGGCCAGACACTTTGTGTTCGGTGATTAACATTAATAGTTTCAGACTAAACACTATTTAAATTGAACCACAGACAGTCCAAAATAATTTTTGCAATAGTATTTGATATATTGGTATATCAATTTTCAAAAACTAAGTTATACAATACTCAATTGACATAGCCTCTTTCGATAAGCAACATTCAAATATCTTTTGTATATCAGTAGTCAAAGTCTAATTATACAATACATTTCATAGGTAAACCAATATCAATAGTCAAAATCTGAATTGTACAATAAATTTCATAGCCTATTTGAATAAGCAAAACTCAAAAACCAACAGTAACTAATTGGACAGCACGTGCCAGTGTTTCGCCGCCTGGGCTTTGTCTAGGCATCATCCAAAAATATTAATATTTTCTACAAAAGTCCATCGGCAACAATGTGTTCGAAGAAAATAGTCTGGTATACATATTGGTGAGAGAAGCGAGAGGGGAAGAGAGGAAAAAGGAAAAAGAGAAAAATATCATAAGACTTGCAATTGCCAAAACCTAATACAAACAAACAAATGCTTATCTGTTTTGCGATAGCGCCTCATTTGGTCTAAAAAATTTGCTTTTTTCATTAGGGTTTGGCAGATTCCCAGTATTCTCTGAGCTCCCATCCCCTTCAAGAAGCACACTCAGCTCTTCTCCTTTGAGCTCAGATGGAGAAATCTGAGCTCACAGGAGAAGAGCTGAGTGTGCTTCTTGTAGAGGAAGACCTCACACGTTCATCATACTTGGTTTGGAAGGTATAGACCCTATCCAACCTAAGTCCCTGTCATCACGTGAAACTTTTCTAGCTTTTCTTAATTTCACTGCCTCCTGATGTTTCCTCCCAATTTCATCCAATTTCTTACATTTGTTTTGTTTAGTAGTTTCCAAAGCTTCCATTTCCTTAATCTCTCTCCCCACTAACTCCATTTTCCCCTCTGCTCTTTTGTGTTCCCCATCTGCATGCTCAATTAACAGCTGAATCATCACCTTGGAACTATTATTTAAATTGGTTTCCCATAGGTCAGCAAGATCTGTA
Organism: Ambystoma mexicanum; assembly: GCF_040938575.1. Classification (NCBI taxonomy): domain Eukaryota; kingdom Metazoa; phylum Chordata; class Amphibia; order Caudata; family Ambystomatidae; genus Ambystoma; species Ambystoma mexicanum. Next base: position 1,041,300,731 of record NC_090934.1, on the reverse strand, counting down.
TCCTCCGATTTATCAAAATTGGGGAATGTAAGTATTCTAAGGTCCTCATTACAAGTGAGGCGGAACAGGTTAATGGGACCAGCTAAAATAGGCAGACCCGTTAAACCCGTTCCACCTCATTACAAGCTCCCCTCGCGGGACCCGGTAAGTAGCGCCTGCTCACACCAGTCGTGCTTACCGGGTCCCGCAAGGGGAAGAGGGAGTTAACAACAGGCCGCTCGTAAATCGGCCCGTTGTTTGCTCCCTCCCCCATTCCCATTCATTATATGTTGTGGGCTTTATAAAACAATTGGTGTTGAACGTTTATGAACAGTGTGTCTAGCGTAGATTCCAAATGAGAGATGAATTCAAAGTGTGTATATGTTTGTATATTTTCTTGCAATTTAATAAGCTTTCGAAAAAACAACACTGACAAATTTATTTACGACAACATATTCCACAGACGTATTATTATTCACATGTGTTTATATATAATATGACTTTAAAGGAATAACTTTCCAGTTGTGTCATTAAATAGCTTCTGTAGTTTGCTCAAGGGAACTGGTGCACCTTTTACTCCACCACACCCACAAACATTAAAAATGCAGTTGGATTTGTATAAACGATTGAAAAAAGTACCCAAACTGAAATCACAGATCGTTTGATTAACGCCAAAATGTAACAGATTTCACTCTGCTGTAAAATCTTCAATAAATATTGAATGAGCCGCATGCTTGCTATCAAATCTGCCAGATGTTCTGATGAGCAGATGAGCGGCAGCGGTATCTGTAATTGCAAGATTGGAGATGGAATATATTGTTGTGTGCATTATACAGAGAGTCAACTGCCTGCTGCAGCTGGTTCCTGAATGGCGCACAGGAGTCTCATACCACGTTGTGAAGCGGAAAAAGAGAACAATCTGACAGGGTAATAAGCATTCCAAACTGTGAACATCCGGGGAACCTAACTCGGTCCAGACGTAGAGCCGCGCGGGGCACTCTGGCAGACTCGATTATCATTGGACGCTCAGCAGGCGCATCGTAATACCCGTATGAACCCGTCCAAACCATTGTAGAGTAGGCTAAGTAGTAGCATTCTGCTCACAAGTACACACGCACCTGCACATTTACCTCCTTGTGGAATATCCGCTATACATTATATATAGATACATATATTATAAATAGTTACAAATAACCAATTACAATTACAATTACATGAACACTCATCCATTTTACATCTTACTTTCCACACTTTGCTTATTTGACCAAGATGCAGGTGCATACATAAGGAATATACATTGTCGCTGTCCCCGCAAATGCCTAATAAATGGAAAATGGTAGACACCACTTAGTCGAAATCATCTCTTTTTTTGCACTGTTTTGGCACATGAACGTCATTAGTGGGACAGAATTTTAGAAACAAAAAAATTAAAATCAGACAAGACACTATAGCAATGCAGAACATTTTTTAATACAAAATGTTGCTTTGTTAAAATAGTGTTAGAGTGGACTGAAGCAATACAACTCATGCTACTAATGTTTTAATGAATGTTCTGTGTCCACTTTAACAAAACAAAGAGGAAAGGACATTAGTAGCTTTTTTTGCTGCCAGAAGGTTTGATGATGCTGTCAAAATATTTAAAGGGATGGGGGTGGGGGGGCTGCAGGCAGAGTTCTATAAAGGACCATGAAATAAATAGAAACTGGATGATTAGCGAGAAAGCGGAATGGAAGTGAATAAACATCAGGAGAAAGAGGAATGAATGAAGCACAGCAAAGATTCATTATGCAATATATAAAGGGTATTTTCCTGGTTTACCTTGTGCTTAAGATCCTTGAAACTAGAGTTTATAGTATTGAGTTTTAATCTTTAATATCATTATTCTTGTTGTGGTCAGCTGACACTTGTTTCAACGCCTCTGTGTCTTTATCAAGGCCGAGAGTGTAAAAATGGCAATTTCTATGTCCCCTTGTATTTGCAATGTAGTACACAACTTTCAATTTCCCCACTGTATTCGATGTATTGCACAACTTCATTTTCCAAAGGATTGGGTGACTTTTATGTTTCCCAAATGCATTTTCCTCTATGTCCCCTGCACTGTGCAGTGGGCGGTAGGTTGTGGATCCATGCCATGATGGATCCAAAGAACCAGTTCTATCTGCTCCTGAGATGCAACCCCTTTCAACTCTTCCTCCCACTTGACCCACCCTATAATTAATCTCCCAATTGTCTTGGTATGAAGCCTCTCTGAACCTTGTGCTCTGGAAAGCAACCTGTTCACACAACGTAATTATCCTGAGTCACCAGGCTAGCCCCTATTCTGTGACCCCCCTATTCCGTAGTCCAATAAGTAACCTCCCCTTTGGCCCCAACTGACCTGTACTTTATAATTTCATCTCCCCATACCCTACAATTAACAACCACTATGGGCTCAAACTGCCAACTCCCCTGACCTTGAAATCAAAGAATGCCTGAAAGTGTGTTTCCCTCTCTGCATCCCATATCCCCTTGTAATTCCGTCGCTATTGGTTGTCGATTTCATGGAGATTCATGTGCAGAACAGTGTCATGAAGAAGGTAACTCATACATCAAATTGATTTCCCACAGAAAGCAAAGAGTTTCACAATTGTGTGTCTTAAAGTAGCCTGAACTCATAGAAGAAGTAATACTAGCAACGTACTGGGCTTACTGAAACTTGTCAAACTCATCGGGGATGTCAACCTTTGTTGATCAGTCTTACTGGGACTGTAAAACTGGAAGCATAGTTGTTTAAGATCAGGAGTGTACTTTGGCATTGCAACCGTTGTAAGCAGTATATTTTCTTGTAACATACTCTTTGCAGCACTGTTTGAGGGTGCAGTTGATAAGTTGCTAGATGAGTAAAAAACAACAGTGTCCACAATTGTATTTGTTTCTGGTGTACTGCACTGCAATGTGTGCAGAGGAAGACATGTCTGACGATGACAGGGGGTTCAGAAAGGTACAGATTCACTGTGGGAAAAGGGAAGAAGAGTTGAGGGGCACTGAGGTCAACAATACAACAAACCCAAGAGCTTCAGTTTCATTTGGTATAGTAGTCACATATGTCAATGGTGCCATAGCGTAGCAGGTGGGCGGGTTGTGTATAGGGGGTAGTAGATTCACAGTTTATGCAAAGTAAAACATCATCCACATAGATGGTCTAATGTTAGGCATCTGTATGGCATTGCGGGACAAATTTCGTTGTGCACTACCTCTCATCAAATTTGCCATTGGTCCTTAAAATGAAAAGAAAAAAAAAACGTTCAGTTCCCCTGGCAGGGAGAATTAAAATATAGCAAAACCCACCAAGAACTGTTTGAAGGCTAAAGGTCACAAATACCTCAACCTTAGGGCACATGTGTGATTTATTTTTTCTATGTGTAATCCCATGTCAGCCAGGATTGGTTGTGCTTTACGGTTTTCAGTTCCCTTTCTGTATGCAACCAAACCTGAGTATTTATTGAACAACTACATATGACCTACTTAGTGCAGAACGCTCTGATCGTTGACACGTTAAAATATTACATTTGTCAATTAAACTTTGTACTTTTTACCTTGGCATGTTGGGAAGGTGCTGAAGGGATTTAAGAACGAAAGGGGTAAAATATGTACTTGCTAATAAGTGTTAACAAATGCAATATTTCAACGTATCAAACAACAAACAGCAGAGCCCTAAACAGGGACGTCATTTCACCAAAATGCCAGGGGTTTGATGAATTGACATCACACGACCCTTAACCTCTGAAGACATCACAGGAAGTGATGTCATTTGACACCACCCCGAAGTGACATCACGGGAAGCGATGGGACCCAACCTTTCACCCCTCGACAAAACAGGAAGTGGCATCACACTGTTTCTAAGTACACTACGAACAATATGGTTACGATATTACTGTAAAGTGATATACATTTCATGCAAGAATGGATCACTGTATGAATTGTTAATATCAGTGCGTATAGGCCCATATTACCAAATCACTATGAATGCAAGCAGACGTCCAAGGCCAATAATGATGTGTTATTATATAGCACATATGCTTAAGCGCTTCATATAGAACGCATATACATACAATATCACCCAACTTGTGTTGGTACTCATTTATCAACCTCAGCATGATGAAAGGCTGTGTTGACCTTGCTGGGAGTCAAACCTGCAACCTGCAGATCACACACACACATCCAGCGCTGAACCCACTGAGCTATCTTACTGGCTATAGCTATTAGAAAACCAGTTAATCCAGAAGCAAAGAGCCACATGCTGCTAGCCACAGCCCATTTTAGCCTCATTTTAGGCTAGCAAGGGAGAACACATGGCTAGCAAGGGAGACCTTAAGGGTCACAATTGCTACCCCTGGCCACCCCTAAATGACGTCCATGGCCATAAACCAATGTGGTTACAATTATACTTCATAGTTTATGGGGTGTCACACATTTGCAGATCGTACAGTCAATGTCAATTAACAGTACAGGACTCAATAAAATATCACAATGCGGAAATGTGTGGAGAGATGGAACCTGAGACATTGTGCATGTACTCATTGTATTCACACTGCTGGACTAAAGAACGATGGTCATTATATATGAGATTATTGACCACAAATTAGGGTGCCTTCCCAATGGTCCCCTTATTGACAAAGCTGATGCGCTGGCAGAACAAAGGCCAGGGCTATTGGCCCATTGCAAATCTTCCAACTGTGCATATTGAAGTGGCAATGGTTCTATAACTATTGGCCCTTGGGACCGAAGGGCATGGAGAGCTAGATTCAGACACCCCACCCCCTTGCCCCCACATGGGTGCAGGGTGCCTCTTGCAAGGGGTCACCATCTGCAATAACACATTTGCATTCCATCTGCACTTCTAGGGGTAGAAAGGAGGTAAGTTCAACCTTTCAATGAGGGGTTCCATTACGTCACTGCAGTGCAGAAAACAGATGGGAACTATCTTTTTGCTTTGCCTATTTTCCTGTGCCAGTGCGGGCCAGAGGTAGTCGAAGTCGCATCAATCTGTGAATGCAGTTTCCTCAAACATAGATGGTCTGGGTTGACCAGGTGATGCTCGTCTCAAGCTTTGTCGCATTGTGCACATTGTGTAGACCTGGTGGTGAACCGTGTGCAGTGATTTTACCAAATTAAATTACAGAGAATGCAGTAATAAGGAAAATGTTATAAGGAAAAATATCGATTTTTTTTTTGTGTTCAAAATGTATGTGGTGAGGGGGCATAGTTGGTTTACAAACATACGGAAAGGGAGGTTTGGGGGACCCCCACAAATAAAAATAAAGATGGGATATTTTTCGTTATAACATTTTCATTATTACAGGATTCTATGCAATTTCATTTGTTGGAATCACATGTACCCGTGGTGAACAATGTGCTCTCTCCAATGATTGGGCTCTTGGTTGAGTGCATGTGTTGTTCTGGTGCATTTGCTATTCCCTTATTTGGATAAGGAATGTGAGGTAATGGGCCTCATTACGAGGCTGTCTGTAGCCGTGCCTGTAATACATGCATAGCTGCCGCTGGTATTTTATTTTTTCCGGCACCCAGGAATGGCCAATTACCTGGTCATTATAGGGTTGAAATGGGAATGGGGAAGCCGGATGCACCAGCACCATTATAAACGGTGCTGGTGCATCCGACATGCTCTGCTCGTGGGTGCCGGTACAGCCCCCTGGCCAGACCTGGCAGCCACAACGGCACCCGCAAGCAGAACTCGAGGTTTGCCGGTCCGAGAACTACGGTACCGGCATGCTTACCAGACCGTAGTTCCCGGAAAAGCAACCTTATAATGAGGCCCAATGTATCCTTATTAATTCAGTGGGGCTCTGACCCGGGTCCATTGTTACAGAAGTATCTCCAAGCGTAACACATGTACACTGACAATAAAAAATTAAAAATAAATAACAGGCAGCCTTTGGGGTGATTGGTGCATTTGCCCATCGGATTTCTGGATAGAGAAACCTATTCACTGGCAGGGGAGTCCACCGATCACAACGTGTTATAAGCCACATTGCAATCCGCCGCTCCACAGTGTGAACATCGAATGTGCATCGTGGAGATCTGAGATGCTGATTCGCCAGTGCCTTCATTGCTAATTAAATTAGCACGGTCAAGTTGTTGCTTTGAAAACAATGGAGGCTTAAAGAAAATGTTTGTATCACCGAAAACCTTGGCCTATCATTCACTACATAAATCAAAGTTGCTTGTACAACAAAATGGTCGCCTGCCAAACACGCACTGCCTAGGATTACACTGGCGCCAGTAAATATATCAACACAATAGAACTGTGTGTGGGCTAAGGGACCTGGACTAGCTTACAATGAGGCTCCAACAATGGAGCCAGCTCAATGTCTCAGACAACCTTGAAAGTGCAGTAGGCAAAAAGTTCAAGCGAAAGAAAAAAAAGCATCGGAAACTCCAAAAAAAGGCTTGAACAAAGTAGAACTGAAATAATGTTTTATAGCACAAGCCATTAACCGAGTCTAGCAATAACAGTCACAATATTACATGCAATGGCTATATTTAAGCCTGAGCACACACGAGTTGGAACTGCCAGGCATTAAGGACCCAGAATGCCTGAAGCTTGAGTAAAACAGAGTAAAACAAGGTCCTTTAAGGATGTCCGTGGCACACCCACTTGGTCACAGAAATGTTGCACTGTGTGCAGCGAAGTAAGGTGTGAGCAATTACCCGCCAACACAAGGGGAGAGGGGGTGGACTGGATGAATCATGGCAGGTGGCAGAGGCAGGGCACCCATCGGATGCCATCTGATGGTGGGGGGGGGGGCGCACCAAGCATCTAAATTGTGAGGTGGGAGTTACGACCACACGAGATTGCCTGAGCAGGAAAGAGTGCACCGAGAGACCTTTGGATGAGGTAGCTAGGCCAGTAAGGGAACGAGCGCCAACACAGGTGGTAGCAGGCAGGGAACAAAGGGCATAAGGAGGCAGGAGGACAGAGGTCAACTGCAAGCACCAAGAGTCGTCTGTTTGGACCAGCAAAGCAGGATCGAATAACTCCGAGCAGATACCAGTTAACAATGCTAAACATTTCTAGAAATATAAATTCCTGACTGGCTCATCTGACCAGAACATTCGATAAGAGTGGTGATATTCTATCAGAGCACCTGCTCTGCTCAAGAATAACTGATCAACAGACCAGTAAACTAAATAGTAACAGATGTTTTGTTGTAGAAGCAGGGTTTTAATTTGGGAGAGGGTGCAACACTTGCATCTGCATTGGAAATGAGATGTGTGTGGCTACTCCCGGTGACCATTACATTCTCTCTGTGTTTATACCTTTTACTTTTCCAGAAACATTTGCAAGCACAAAACGTACCGCAGATGCTATTCTTATAATTGGTTATTTATAATGCGCTTATTACCCCGACGTTTCTAAACGCGGACCCGGGGATCGAACCTGTGTTGCTCTGCGTCGTCTTGCTTCCAAGGCGAGCACGTTGTCCCTGAGCTGTCCTCCCGAAACATGTTCTCAATATAAATCACCCTCGAGCCATCCCGCCTAGTGCCAAAAAGGATGTCCCACTATCATGAAGGCGTTAAGGGTCTCCACAAAATTCAAAGCAGACTATTCCATTGGTTTCTGCTCAGCAGGAAATACTGTGTTTTCAAGTAATGATTTGTAATTAGTTGCGCAATGTCAATCTTTATAAGAGGCTGTTCAAAAGAATGTCTACATTCTCATGAATAGACATATAGACTGAGGACCATACTGATCAGCAGGAAATCATCTATTTTCAACTTAACATTAACATAGCCAATGTTTGCATAAGCATCTTTCCTGGAACAAAGAGAAACTAGAGGTTTGTGTTCACAACACATCATTATATCCAGTGTGCAGTAACATATTCGTCCTATGTTGGGAGGAAAGTGGAGGGGGAGGGATAAATGGAGGAGCTATTGAGGCAGGCAGTGTACTGCGCTTTACCTTGATGGTTCCCTGTCATTTCACTGAACCCTTTTTACCTTCACCACAACCCTTTATTTACCCTTTCCCACCCAATCCAAGAAATGTCGATGGGAATTTTCAGCAAAAATCCAGCAGCAAAACACCGGTCGGAAAAACGGGTGTCACAAAAGGATGCAGTACCAGCACGATAGACCTCCGCCCCCAATGCACAGGGCCAGGAGAAGAGAGACTAAAGTTACTATGGTGCAAGCGGGTATGTGCTGGAATATGCATCCATCAATGTGGCTCAAGTTCAGAGCAGAACGGGATGCAGAAGCAGGGGCTTCGATAGGTATGAATGTAGCCGTGCACACAATTTGGAAAGGACCTAAAGGCGGAGGTAGAGGAGTTTCCAGGCCGTTCCTCTTCAGTAATGCATAAACATTGCTGCTGAATGGAAAACAGGGGTGTTATGACCTGGAAGCTCATATTGGTCATTGCCAAAAACAGAGGGTGAATAAGATAGAAAGTTGGGCCCCAAAGCTGCTGCAGTGGAGCTAGATGCAATAGGGTTACTGGAGGGCAACGTGAGGGGGGGCTCTGAAGAAGCAAACTCGGTTAGTGTTTCATCCACAATGCAGATGGGGAAAGGGAGAGCTAAAGAGAGCGTCAAACTCTAGAAAAAGGTGTACAAAAGTTCTAACTAACAAGCAAAGAGATGACGAGAGTCAGCAGGAAAATGGGCATTGTGCCAAAGAAGGTAACCTGGCAATGCAAGTCATATTTCAGAAATGGTCTGGAGCAGTTACTTTACATCCTAAGCTTCAATGGGCTCTACTTGTGCCTGTGTGTAAGGTGGTTCTGAAAGAGAACATCTTCTCTTCTTTCCAACACATGTTGAGTGAAACACATCATGGGTGTGGTCGAATAAAACCAGCCAGAGGATGTCTCATCTAGATGCTTCTTGATCTTTGGGATTTCTGGGTGACGTTTCTTTGCTTTGCAGCAGCTAGCAGGTTGGCCAGATCTCCAACTTCTCAACCAGGCACTTTGGCGACTGTTTGCTCAGGGATTGACATGTTGAGCATGGGGCCTGCAAAGGACATTGACATATGATCAGGGATCAGTTTAGTGAGATCGGAACAAGAGTGATGTAGTCAAACAGGCCCGCCTGGATTTGGCTTACAAGGTAGCGTTCACAGTGCTTTATGCAGCCTAGTGGGATGCATACAAGAACAGCATTTCAACAATATGTTTTGAAAGGACAGGTACTTGTAGCTAGTGCTTAATTGTAAAACAATAAGTGCCAGGGCCCAAATATTTGCTACCACTCCTGTGGCACTGTGGATGGGTAGTTCCCCACCACTGCTACCACCACCCACAGCTGCTCCCCACAGTGTCAACATATCTGGAGTTACAGTATTGCTCACACCTGCTCGTTGTGCTTGATGGATGCGCTGACTATCACCATTTCATAATTAAATTGAGTCTGAGACAATATGTGCCTGGGCTCAAAAATAAGTGCTAGGGCTGAGCCCTGGCAGACACCCCAACATATTAAGCACTGTAGGACTGTGTGTAGCTCTGGTTCTGTGGTGATGGGTCTGTTTCTGGGCTGAGTTATGTTGCATAGCCATTTCAGATAAGGTCTAGCCCATGAACATCTAAGTGAAGTCTGGTATACAAGAAAAAAACACAGATTTGACATTTGTGACTAGATTTTGAACAACCTGAACCTAGAGGGATGTCACCCACTCTGAATGGATTGGGGTTGAATTGTGACAAACACATTCAAATTAATTCAATTTTTTTCAAGGGTTCATCCCCAGGTAATAAAGGTCCCTCCAGTCTTTCACTGTCACTAATCCAGTCATTTGTATACCCCAAACATGTGTTCCCTTTACACACATTTCGTTTGAATCTTTAGATCCTTAATACTTGATATGTGACTGACTTTGCCTTAGCCCTGCTGTTCTTTGAAGTCATGAACCTGCAGTCATGGTCTCTCCCCATTTTTAAACAATTAACGTCAGTGGTACTCAATAAAGAAAACTCAGCAGGATAAAAGTTCACGAACCCCCTAATGCACGACTGACTCCTCCCCAGCCTGATAGGCTTTTCAGAGGTCTATGTCTGTTATGAATTCCATTGCTGTAATAGGTTAAACCTCAATCATAATCAATGTGTCGACATCTGACTGATGAAATGCAGAACAAGCAATGCCTTCCATGCAATTGACTCTGCTGATCTAATGGTGCAATCGTACAATTCCCCACTTCAACTTTACGAATATGAACACCTTTGTAAGGATGGAAGTCTGAGTTCTTACCTGATTCAAACCTGGGGCCTGTAGGTTACGCACATATCTACAGTGTGTGCGTTAACCTACTGAGATAGCTTATTGGAGAGTTTAACATATGTCCTATTTTTATAGCATCCACCGGTGCACAGGACTACATTTCCTCTTTGTAAGCCTCGCATCCAGCCTTACCCAACCCCCAATGCACACATTAGTACTCCTTTTTCCTTTCACTTTGCACATATACAAGGCCATTTCTGCACCTTCTGATGTGCATCCCAAATGCAGGAATGTGCAGAGAACACAATATTCCCCTGTGCCTCTATAGACCAGTTGTAGGTGAAGTGCTTGGCATGAAAGGGTTATTTCTGACCAGTGCAACACAAGTGGCGTGAACTGCTGCTGTCCCACTTACATCACTGTTCCTCAAGCAGGGATAGACATGTGTGGATCTCTTTTTAACACTTTTCTAAATGACAGGACCTTCAAGGGTCCTTCGTGATGAAGTGCGCTCCCATTATCCCGATGGTTGCATGAAATGCCACTTATGCTCCCGACACCGAGGCAGCTGGTCAGCACATAATGCGTGCTGCAGCCCAGCCACTTGGAAATGTCCAGGTTACCTTTGCCAGCAAGATGTATTGGGATTTTCTCAAAGTCAAGCAGATTGGAAAAAAATGCATTATCTGTCCATTTCATATTTGCATTATTATTTGTTTTTATTTTTAAATTATATATTTTTTTTTGTCAGCTACAAAGAACACAATATTTTTGGTTTCTATATCAGAGGAAGATGCAGGTGAAAGTCATTCGTCATTTAAATGTAGCATTCCTGGCAGGAAAGGTTTTGTACTTCTTATATATTCCATTAAATCTATAGTTCATTTGCTTTCAAAATGTGCTGGCAGGAGCAGGTCAGATCTCTTCGGCTCATTGTTCACAGTAATAGCATGAACAATCATAAGCTTAACCCAACATAGTCACCCGAATATCTTACAAATTTGGCTGAATATCTAGGTGATTCAGGGGTTTGGCATAATTTAATCACCCAGGCTTGGGTACAGTGCTCCAATGCATTGGCATGGAGTGCTGAAATTACATTGATAAGTGGAAATTCTGTTAGGCTAAGACTTCCATCCAACATGTCTTGCATGTTAAGATAAAATATCCAAATCTAAAATCTTGCAAAAAAAGCCTTATGTAAGCAAGATCCCTGAAATGGCTGCTCACATTGATCTGTTCATTACCTCCTATGGGATTTTCCATACTGAGTTAATCTGTTCCTTGCTCCATAGACATGGGACTCTGGACGCATGTCATTAGAACTGGGCCATCACAAAAATTAATGCCCTGCATACCTAATTTGATTGTGTAGTTTTGGGCAACCAAGCATGTACAAATGAATGTAGGTTTAGATACACAGACCACATTGTATCCATAAGGAAAATTGACTATGTTAATTAAATCTGCTTTTAAAGTCCAATATCCACAGATAGCAGCACTCCCTTGTATTGCTGGGTTCAATCACACAAACTAATATTAACTTTAGGCAACTTACGCAAAGATGGTTCAGCCTTAGTAGACCTGGGGAAACTATTCAGGGCGTAGATTAACATAAGTGGAAAGTCTATCCAACATTGTGAATTAAGGATAATGAAGTTTGTGGATGACAGTAATTGACAATTGCTCCTCCACCAACTTTAACCACCCAGAATACTATAGATCTAAGGTCCATTTGCAGAATACAATTTGGAGAAAAGAATCGAACTATGGACTACTAGAGTTTTGCTTCTGAGGTTCAGAGGACTTTGCCTATCCAGGGCGTGGATATTGGAAGTCTGTCAAAAGCTAACCATGTTTACTTTCCAAATGGCCAAATGCTAGAATATCCAGTTTCAACACATGTATCCTATTTCTTTATTGATTGCAGAGACTACTGTTTTGGATTCAAATTAGGAATCCAAGAGTTAATATATGGTTATTTTTTTAGAAGTGCCTCAATGATACATTTATCAAAGTTAAGTTATTTCAAATAATAACATGAAATACTATTAATCAAAACAAATGCAGACAGTGTGAGCTAGATGATAACTGGTGAGGATATTTTATTTAAATGTAACTATTATAAGAGATCAACATCTGAATTATGCATGGCACTGTCCCAAGATGGCTCACAACTGCTTAGTTGATCAGTCACTGTGTAAGTTTCAGCAAGTGATTGACACATTTTTAACAGATATGTATGTTTTTCCTTCTTGTTTCACAGAAATCTCTCTGGTAACTTGCTCACCACTTTGTCCTGGCAACTCTTTCAGAATTTGAGACTAGAAGAACTGTAAGTATAGAAACAGTGTGGTTAGAAATATATTTAAGCGTTAAGGGGGATATAATTCTCTGAACCTGAAAGTGCATTCTAAGATTTACATTATGGCATATTGAAGGAACAATGAGTCCAAAGCACTCACTTAACCACACCACAACAACAAACACACCACACAGACCCTCACACAACAGCACACGACAGACTCTGACTGGATACTGTTGTAAAGTAACTTCATACTCTTCTTAAGGTTACTTGAAAGTTCTTTATTATAAGTTACTTAAGCTGTTATAAGAGAAAGACCACCGGGTCCCATCACCCAGGCCCAACTGACAGCATTGGAACTCTGGAGCGAAGCTCATAGTCAAACATTCCATGCACTCTCAGTGTTCCAATGCCATCTCATAGTTCTGCATCAAGTGACATCACAACACATCTCCCTTTCTATTGACAATGCAGAAACTAAATGTCCAACACAGTCAACATCATAACATATCTCTTCCCCTTCCTATGACAACCTGTCAGAGAGATGTTTAACTTGCTCACACCCCTCCTAGACACAGACAACCTTAAAAGGAAAACGCTGTGCTGGAGGACCAACTGAACATTTCACTGTATGCATACCTCTCCTCACATGACACTACCAGGAAGGACCCATCCCAAGGTAAACTTTCATGCACATTTCACTAAGGAGAACTATGCTGATTAAATTTCATCTTTTAGAGATGATGCAACTCAAAACATATGGGCGACACCAATCACCCACACACATATGGAAGGATCCTCCCTACCAACGTGATACTAACCAAAATACTGGGAGTAGCCACCTCCATCCACTTTGGCCTACTCAAAACAGGGCGCTAACTCCTCACACTGTGGGACGCTATCCCTATTGACACTGGGGCGCTATCCCTCTTCACGGTGGGACACTACCCCTTTCTACAGTGGGACGCTATCCCTCCTCACAGTGGGACGCTATCCCTCCTCCATGGGGCGCTATCCCTCCCTTCAGTGGGACGCTATCCCTTCACAATGGGACGCTATCCCTATTCAAAGGTGGGACGCTATCCCTTCCTTCAGTGGGACGCTATCCCCCTTCACAGTGGGACGCTATCCCTTCATTCTGGGACTCTATCCCTGCTCATCTTCATCTTCACCCTTTCAAACAAAATTTAGGTATGAAATAACCACACCACCTACAGACTACAATAATATTTCTTCAACTCTAAAACATCTATACTTCAAACACGATGTCTATAACTTCACACGTAAAACACTAACTCTATATTCTTCCATGCATTGCACTGTGTAACTCATTTTCACTAAGAGACAATGCAACCTTTAAACATTCACATAAAGTAGCATTTCCATTTCTATGTGTCCATGTTGCAATTTGCAATCTAACCTGAAATGCCTCAAAGCGTTAAATCTAGCGGCGCGACACCACACCTGTAACCCACATACTTGCATAAATTGTGCATATTTATGAAAGTCCAAATGAGTCCACTTTTATCCTGAAATGCCTCAAAATGTGTTACATCTAATACATTTTAACTTCTCAACATCACTACCTGCAAACTTCTTCTGTTAACACTTTCTCAACTTCATGTGCAGTTCCCACACACACACTGATACATTGATCCTTAAATTGTTCTATGCATGCATGAGACTGCAAATAAATCAAAAATATTAAAGGATACACGGGGGCCGCTCGAACTTCTCCTATGAGTCCAACGTTCGTGGCAGCTGATTTGTAACCACGCTGCAGCCATAAGCTTCATGCTGTTCTTCCGCTTCCTCTGCTGTCGTGGCACCCCGATGCACCGCTTCCAGCTTGCCGTACACTTTCATTTTGGGCGTACTTGGCAATGTCTCATCATGGCGGACATTCTGCCGTTTTCATTGACGTTAACAGAGTGCGCATATGACGGCAACGCACTATCATACATTCCCGAAGAAACCATCGTCACATAAACCGTAACGCAGACCATTTTCTTCCGTGAATATCCCTCCAGTCTGGGAAGTGTAACGCAGACCAGTCTCTTGCGTGATTATCCCTTCAGTCCGGGAACTTCCACTTCTTGTCAGCGACTCAAAACATCCGCACTCCGCCGCTCCAATTGACAGTTCACAGCCTTCACGTCAGCTCTCGCTCTGACCAGCAGGGCATTTTTGTCTTTACCCTGGTGAACGTCATCACGCTAGACGTTTCATTAGGGTCCTTTATTCTATCCTTTATCCCAATGCTCCTTAACGGCGCAGCAAGTGTCATATCTCCAAAGACACGCACAACTAAAGTTCAGACCAAAGGTGCGTAGTTTGCTCTCGCTCCGAACAGTTTACCCTATTACGCCACAGCGTTCTATTTGCTCCGCTAACTCCTTCAGCAGTATTGCTACGTCATCAGTCTCACAGGGTACGCGGGCAGGCATAAAGCTCCCGTACCAACGGACATGTCTGAGCCCGCAGAGTCCCACTGCTGCCGGCACACACGGCATGTGACTCGCTTCACGCTCCATGATAGGGGCTTCTCATCTTGGACTCTCATTAACACCGTATTGGGCCAAGCACATGTGCACCAACATGCAATATTGGATCCTACTTCCTTTTAGGGGTTTTTCCTTCAAAATTGGAACATGCACTGCTTTCCCCAGTTAAAGCTGCTCCAATCGAACTTCTTACTTCTCTTCAGGGGTTTCTCTTTCAAATATGGTTATGATTCCAGGCTTGGGGCTTTCCCAAAGTACTTCCCAAAGTTCTACTTCTATTGCTGCACCCCTCATATTGGCGCAGAGTGCCCTGAACATCACCACTTGCTTGTAGCGCTTTACTTCTTCTCTGCTTACACTACTTCAAGCCTTATCTTCAACCTTTTGGGGCCAGCGATCGCTGTGGGGTTGTGCTTCCCTTTGGGGCTTCTCAGGTTAACTTCCTCCACACCCCTTATTACTGTCCTTAACCCTTTGCGCTGATGGCCCCCCCTGGGTGATGGGACTTACTTGGATGACTGGGGGCAGTGGTCTCTCTGCTTCTTCTGCTGCTCCCCCACCACAGCCCAGTTTACTTCCTCTCTGGGTTCTTGGAAATCCTCGTCGCCATTGTTGTAAAGTAACTTCATACTCTTCTTAAGGTTACTTGAAAGTTCTTTATTATAAGTTACTTAAGCTGTTATAAGAGAAAGACCACCGGGTCCCATCACCCAGGCCCAACTGACAGCATTGGAACTCTGGAGCGAAGCTCATAGTCAAACATTCCATGCACTCTCAGTGTTCCAATGCCATCTCATAGTTCTGCATCAAGTGACATCACAACAGATACCATACCAAAAAGATCAGCGAACAGTGTTAGCCGAACTGAAGCTGCCAACAGCACATCACAGCTCCCTTGCTCCTCTCCAAGCATTGCCCTACTAACCGCCCTAACCTATCCCCCTTTCTTTCAGATCTGCCAGAGCGCCAGGGGACCACTCCGGTGGTGATAGTGCGTGGCACAAACACATGCCACTGTCATTAATATCACACAATCGGCTTGATATGAAGCAAAGGATTCTTTTAAAAATATTATGAGCTCAGCAAAATAAAATCTTGTGCAATGGCTCAGCGGCAACGACAAGCAATCACTGCACCTTAAGCTCTACTGGATAACACACTTATGACAGCATTACAAATAACAGAGCAAAGATATCAGAAAGGGAGGGACAGCCTTCAAGAGGTGGATCCCATTACTGTGAAATTCTCATCAGTTCTAACAAACCCACTTGACCTGAAAACCAGAATCATGTGCTTCAGCATTTAGAACAAAAGGTACTTGGTCACCATCCTCGTCCTCCTCATACTATGGTACTGGAAACTGGCTTCTAAGACCGGCTCACATTCACCTGGATGATACATACCAGCAATGTTCCCTCTTAACATCCTCAACTGGCACAGAGCAACACCGCGCTGGTACCTTAAAACCAATACATTTTTTCATTGTTTAAGGCTAACACCATTATTATTCATGGTATATTTTTTCAAGTAATTTCATGAGCTGGTCTATACTAAGAGATGTAACAAAAGGTTAGATTAGGCCCGGGCATTACATTTATGTACATAAGTGAATATGCAAGTGATCTAAGAGACGTAACCACACACTGGCAATTTCAGCACTAGTTCTGCAGTCTCAAGAAGAAATGCTTGTAATTGCAATTGGTTATTTATAATGCACTTAATACCGAAGAGGTTTCTAAGGGCAGATGAAAACCAGTGTTGCTCTCCGTCATCTTGCTTCTAAGACAAGCATGTTGCAACTGAGCTATACTATCCATGGTTTGCTGCAAGCCCCTTATATCGAGTATCCTTTCTAAATATACATAAAGCAGTTCCCCTGATGCTTACTCTGTGTGTGTGTCTGATTGTGCCCAATTTGATTATTTCCAACACCGAATCCACCACTTTGAAGGTGTTTCTCAGGATAACACTAGCTAGTCCCGCTTTGAAGTGCATCCAAGACTACACTAAATGATGTATTCACTCAAATCAGTGTATCGAACACTCAAGGCAAACCCTGATGATTTAGTTAGCACAACCACAAAAGCATTTTCGTAGGCATGCACCACAACTATGTATTGGGACACTGTCGGTGAAACAACTCCTCAGACTCCTGGAATGAGAACGGTGTCCTGTCCTTTGAAGAACAAGGTGATGGCCATCCAATTGAATGGCAATCTAGGGGGCAAGTGAGAATAAAAACGTGTCCTTGTCATAGGAAATTATGTCCATGCATTTAACTCTGCCTTTCAGGAGCTATAAAACCTTGTACTCAGTCGATTATTTGCTTCCCAGCTTTCTTCTTTAATTGCTGGTATAATTGAATAGTGCTTAAAAACTAATATATTAAACGGGTGTGCATTACACAAACACGGTAAAAGCATGTGATTCTAAACATTTACTTAAGTATGATACAAAATAATTTAAAAAGGGCAATCCATTTAAAAACATGTCAACGATTTTGATCATTTGGGTTTTTCACATAAGTATGTGGTACAAAAACACTCCTAAATGAATAATTTGGTAAACAAAGATAATAGTTAGACCAGGAACCTCGCATAGTTCACCTTAACAATTGATACTGTACATCACTTTTCATCTGATAAATGCATCCCACAACTCCCCAACACTAGTTACATTTCATAATAAATTACAAGGTATAAATAAACCATGTTTTTGACTCCTGTCAGGTGTCAAGACCCGCTTCCTCCAGGAGCTACTGTCTGAATAATGTCTGCTTGTCAATTCACCATTGACTCCTCCAAGTTCTTCTTGAGGAGGTGTGATAGCATCACCGTCAGGCACAAACAAAAGCCTGCTGAATTATTAATAAGGTGTAGAACTCTCACTTCAAAGAATAATTGGACGGTAAATCAATTCGGCTTGGCAACGCTGACCTACTGGGCATAGTTTTCAAAGTAGTTGGTTTAAAGATGGCGGAGGGGTCACACAACGCTCTGCATATTGGTGCTTGTGAGAAGCGCAGCCATAAAAAAACACCACCAGAGGAAAAGACGATGCATTTTTAAATGATACAAACACGATACACATCCTTTAAGCAAAAGGTGAAATGCCATACACATTTTTTGATGAAATTGTGTTGATTTTTCATGAATAGAAATTGGTTTTGATCTTATGCAAAAAATGATGCGTATTACTATAAACATGATCTCCTGAATTATTGAGATGTTCATTCAGTTTCTGAATTATGTGAGTCAAATGTTTTAATGACGTTCATAATGTTGCATTAATTAAAAAAATAATGTCATTTCAATAGTCTGGACTTGTATCACATTGTTACCATGGATACAGCTCAACACCCGAAATACGATACCAATGTTGCAAACAATGTGGTTGAGTAGCTTGAATGCAACTACCGCAATGATGGTAAAATAATTAACTACACCATTCATGATTTAGACAATGGACAGGACATTTTTGACAAATCACATCCCGGGAGGCACATACTGTTGGTCTTTGGAATATATTACACGTTTACAGAACACTCAGTGGGAAATCAGTGGACCAACAAAGTAAGCCTATCTAGATTTTGGTAGGGTTTGGGGAGGGAATGTTCATTGCATTTGTGTAGAAGAGTGGATCAATAGGCCAGGGTAGAATATTCTAAATTATTGTAGAATGCAAATGTTCTTTCTTTCACCTACCTTCTAAATTAGGTGTGAACGAAGAGTGTAAACAAAATAGTCCTCTACCATGTGCGCAGAAACCTTTATCAATCTGAGGTAGGCACCAAGATGCAAGTGAAAAGCACACTGGCTATAATGTACATCCATAGCAGGCCAGAAATAATGGAAGTTTGTATTCTAGCCCCAAAAAAACAATTGTATTAATGCAAGATGTATTGGCCGATGACCCAAGAATGGATTGTGATGTCAGGGTAGACTTGTCATATTTCACTACTAAATTAAAATGAGGGCCAAAGAATGAGTGCAATGGCTCGTATTATGATATGGAGTTCCTTTCGTTTCAATACATATTACACCTCATTAGATGAATTGGCTGACATTCACCTCAGCGTGGATATGCATTCTATATCCAACCAATGTAAATGGACATTTCTGCTGACAAATAGGCTTATATTTTCAAGCTCACATATAGGGGTTCTGCATAGTGGAGCATTCCTTGTGATCCAAATACTTATTGGTCCTGCACATGATTTTGAACTGCATTTGTGAATCAGTTGAGAGCCAATGACGCACGAGGATGTCACGATTGTGTTGGCACTTTTTTGCATGTTTCATGTGGACCTGCTGCTAAGTCAATTCACATTCATGATACATGTTCTTGTAGCCTTTGAAACTTGCAAATGAGTTAGTTTCAGGGGTACAGGATAATTACTTAGCAGTAGTTCTGTCTTACAAGGCTTCTGTCATGTCCACATCATCTGTGTCATAGGAAAGAAAATATGGTTGCATGGAAGTCAAACGTTTTCACATTTATTTTATTGTTTTATTTTATGTTATTTCTACCTCACACAGAGACAGGCCTGGAGGCATAAGAGTGCCAACAATACATACAACACAGAACAGAGAGCATCCACAGGGGTGGAGAAAAAGATGAGAATGGTCATGGAAGACACAGGGTTGAATTGTTGGCATGAGGTTACTCAAATAGATAAATTAGAGCATGACCTCTGATATAGAGGAAGGGAGTTCCATATCTGTGAGGCAACATGACGAAAAAATCTATGCTCCACATAAAACAGATGCACTCTTGGTGTTTCTAGCAAGCCATTGTTATTAGATCACAGCACTCGCGAGATACGGCAGGACAGATACTTGGGGGCTTGCCCTGAGATACAATTGTGCGTAATGCACAACACACGCTAGATAATGTGGTTGCGAATGGGGAGCCAATGTAATGCTCTCCTAGCCGGTGCAACTTGCTCTCTCCTTTGCAGACCTGCGACGATGCGCACTGCGTTTTTCTGAATCACCCACAATCAGGTCATATCTTGTTTGGAGATTCCTAGCAGTAGGCTAGAGCAGTAGTCTATTTTAGCTCCAATAATGGCTCGCACCAGTATGGCATGATTGGCTGATGACAGAAAGGGCTGTGGCTGAGATAGGAGCTTCAAATGGTAACATGTCCTGGAGACAAGCCCATTTACCGGATTTTTCATAGACAAGTCCTACTATACCTACTCTTTTCATTGGGACGGCGGGAAGATACATGCATGCCTTGAGTAATCCACATTTTCTTCGGCATGAGGTTTCCAGAGATCTACCAACATTCTTCAACAATCTGTTAGCTATTTACATGTCATAAACAATTGCTTATTTAACTTGCAGATAAATGTGTAGCTCATAGAAGGATGGAAGCAAAGATAACTTTAGAGGGAAAATGCATCCCTCAATTATCGTAGTAAATTCATTGACTACTGCTGCTACCTGTTTCCCAAGTATCATTTTTGAAAATAATGATATACATTGTATCTTAATTGATGAAACACGTATCACTAAAGAAACCGATCCTTCCACACATTGATGGTCATGGTCTACTTCAATGTGTACATTATAGCCCCAAATGAAGGTTTATATAACATTGATTTTCGATTATCTTTGTTATGTTATTTCAAGAATACAAGTCAAAGGTAATTGAAGCAAACCAACCTACAGGTCATCAGAGAGTACTAAAACACTCATTGGCACATCTTATAAACTTAGCCGAGAACGCTTACTTTGAAGCAAAATAGCAAAGGTGAATTATGAACACCCACATTTACACACCGATGCTCCCTGCCAAATGGATAATTGCAGAAGATTTACAATCTAACAATACCTAACTGTGAGGATTGGAGGTAGTGGATTATTCAAATTATGGGGGCTAATTGATCTTGCTCATGAATTTCTTTTCTTTTAACTCATCAGTCTGATCATACTTGATACAGCAGTATCAGAAATGATATATGTTCAGTTTTGGCTGGGTGAGGTTTCGTGGAATCATTGTCATCCTTGCACAAACATGTCTGAGGCATGTGCTAAGATCAGTTGTGTTTGTGTTTTTGATGCAGAGAAGTGTATAACCTTTTAGATGATTTGGCTATAATCTGCATTGATAATTATGTGGGAGCCAATCTTTTTCTGCGTTCCAGGAGGGGAGGAAGGGAGATATGTATACATTTGGAAAGGCTGAGTGGGGGTGATTTTGAATCATTAAGGTGCTCCACAGGTCAGTCTGCAGAAACAGGACCTCAAACGAGTTGTGTGTTTTATTTTGCAATTCCTTTCAGCCCAATGTCCTTATAGCTTGAATTTCACACTGCATGTATGCTTATATTATAGGCAGTAGAGTTGTCAAGAAGGATAAGTACACTGTGTGAATTTGCATCCACGTGGTTGTCTAGCATGTCCCCAAAAGGAGCTTGTTGTGGATTCTGTTTCTCTCATTGGTCACAATTTGAGTTGTCACTTTGGGAGATGGTAGTTGGTTACCATGTGTTCCTGGATCTTACGCATTGGACTGTTACTGTATTTAAATTCTTCAAGCTAAAATAATGCATCTTAATGCAACATAGCAATTCTCTGTAATGTTTTGCATTTTCCAAGCCTTACACACATGCATTCGTGGGTCAGTCTACGTGCACTCCCTTCCAAGACACATGATCCATCCATAAGGAAAAGATCTTAACTAGAGTTGCTTCAATGGGCTGCTCTCAATTGGCTGATCAAAGGAGAAATGACTTGCTCCCTCGACATGTCACGTGACAATAAACCATCATGTCCTGAGGTGGAGCAGACTAATACATGCAACTTCTGCTTGTGTGTAAATTATTTTGCACAACTAACAAATTATTTTGCACAACTAACAATTTTCAAAACAATACATGCACAACAGAACAAACCAGGGACCACACATGCGACAGCACCATAAACATGTGTAAACCAAAAGGTGACAATGTGTAGTATAGCTTAAGTGAATGAATGTGTGCTTAGGTAGTGCACAGAGTTCTTGCATTATTGGTCACATCGGCAGGTGTCAAGCTAGTAGAGATTAAACAAGTCGTGAGTGATTGATATGTTGGCCAAGTTCTTGTTGAGATTGATACAGCAAAACCATACAAACACAAGAAATCCCCTCCAAGCAAGGAATGTGAAGTCGGTGAAGGGAAGTATTTTAGCATCTTTTAACAGAACAATTGCTGGCTACATGGCACAATATCGGAAACCTGTCAATGGGTCACTCTCAAAAAGGGTTGAGAGAAAACATGCACGAGTGACTCACACATTGGCGTACGGCACTGCGCTTGCACGTATTTCAAAGAGATGTCAAGGCATGCAGCTAAATAAACCTGCAGGATAAATCGAAACATGACATTAGCACTGCCTGTGCTTTGGCAGGTATGCCTCCCTGATTATGCTCTCTGAGCTGACGAGTCTAGAATAGCACGAAAAACAACCACTAGTGACAGCTAAGATCAGTTTCAATGTCAAGATTGCAAGTTAGAATTGTGACGTGTTACAAAGTCGTAATCCACGTGTTTTTGTGGTTCTATGTTAAATAGCCCATGAAACTTACCTCATTGTAAAAATGAAAGAGGTATGAAAAACGTTTGTACATTACAAGTAATAAAGGTAATGATGACTAAAGTAAAAAAAAATATATAAAGTAAAAATATCACAAACGTAATATTATAAGCAACAAATGCAAATTCTGGGCAATGTGTTTGATTTAAAAAGGGAAAATAGCCATTGCAAATAGAATCCCCCCAGATCCTTCAGCACCCTAACGCTGTGCCTTACAAATATCATTGTATCACCATATAACGTTAAAAAGTAAACATATAAAGTAGACAAATACATGAGACTTCCGCTTGTTTTAAAATAGTTTTGCACAACTAGCCTGTATTTCGCAAATTATAGGCACAATAGAACAAGCAAGGCTACACACAAGAACAGTCTCGGGAAGATGGCTCAGCAGCAATGTGCTCGCCTTGTAAGCAAGCAACACAGGTTCAATCCCAGGTCTGCGCTTAGAAACCTCTGGGTATTAAGTGTGTTATAAATAATCTATCATATCATATATGATGGAAAGCGACATGCAATAACATCATAACTGTGTAAACCAAAAAGTGACTATGTTTTATAGCTTTTGTAGTAACATGAAGTCAAGGAATGCGTGCAGCAATATCTGGCATTTGCATACAAATTCCTCTCAACCTCCACCAACACAATGGTGCACAATGCCAAGCCCAATTCTGGCATAATCCTGTTGCAAAGTGCTCTGCTGCTCTTGTGGTAGGTTTGCGCTATAAGGAATACAATTAAATAAAAAATAACCTTACTATGACAGCATGTTGCAACCACTCACACCTCTGAATATTCGACCATTATGTCCAGATTGCCAACAGGACATCCGTTATACATTGAAAACTGATTCATTGATCGTTTCAACTGACTGTGAGTTGCGTTACTCACACTTTTACGAGTGACAAATTCTGTCACTTTTCACCTCTTTAAAGCACATATTTTTACTTCATTAATAGGATTTGTTTTGAGAAAGTTTTGGGACTAGGCGAAGGACTAAAGAACACGGGACAACGTCTCACTTCATTCACGTTCCTTTATTAAATAACTGCCTCTTTCTCCGTGAGGCTCCTCCTCTTCCTCCCCTTGCATCAGTGCCTCTTTAACACTTACAAGGGTGGCGCTTCCTCACAACACCTCCCATTCACATATCCTCTTGCGTCCATGTCGCGCTTCTTCAATGAGTCTGCATGGCCTTTTGATGATCCGTCGAGGCCACCCTTCTGGGTCCACCTATTCCCGCCTCTCTGCTGGTGTGTGGTTATCGCCTGTGCCTTCTCCTTCGGTTCCTTCGGGTTCCCTTAATCATTGTTCTTGGTTGTTCTCCTTTGCGGGATCTCTGTCTGGCACCAGATGTTAGAAGAATGACGTGTTCCTGCTGAACACCTTGTAGGCATTAGCAGCTGTCACCATCTTCCCCTTCATGTCGGTCACTCTAAGGGGTGTGCTGTGGTACCTTTTGTCAGTTTTCCTCTATATCTGTTGTTTCACAAGTACTTCTTGTCATTCCTAGAAATCTTTGGGTCTCTCTTTCTGGGCCCAGTCGGTTCTTAATTTGGCTGCTTCTTTTGCTCTTGTGTCTCTCTCTCTCCCCTCATCTTCTAGGATTACTCGGTATCCTGGCTGCCACTGAGTTCATTCACTGCCTTAGGGAAGGTGCGTCTTGACTTGCTATACCACGATAAGGTCACCCAGCGCTATGGCTGTTACCGAGTGTGGTGTAGTCGTGTAGTGCCCTACATTTGGCATAGTGCTTGCTGGATTGACATGCCTTCCATATTCACTTACTGAACGGTCCTTTTTACGGACAACATTAATTTTTCTGCTATATGCTTTTCACTTGTGGCAATAGTGCCATTATTTTTTGGTGCGTAAATCCCATGTACTTCACAAATCGGTGAAAGCCATGGCTACTGAACAGCGGCCCTTTGTCTGTCTTGTCTGTGGCAGGAATGCTCCACTCTCTGAAGACTTCATCTATCACCCCAACTACCTGGGTGAATACCATGGATGTTGTGTGCCTTTCGATGGGAAACATGGAGAACTAATCCACGATCACCAGAAGATGGTCCCGAGGCTTTAATGGCCCATAGAAGTCCGTTGCGACCCCTTGGCATACCTTTTCAGGTATGTGCGTTGGTTGCAACAGGACGGGGGTGGCTCAGTTCCGGCTGTGCACTGGCATGGTAGGCAGCTACTGACTACTTCCTCCAACATGGCATCCATGAGCAGGAACCATGCTGTTTGTCGGAGCAGTTTCTTGTTTGCTTCTACTCGCCGGTGTCCTTCTGACCTGCTCCACCAGCTCTCTCCTTAGGGATGATGGGATAATAATGTGGCAGCCCCTCAACAGAACTCGTTTTTCTGACACTGCGAGTTCTGTGCTAATCTTTGCCATGCGTTCGAATTCCTGTCTGTTGACTCCCCCCTTGTGGTCTTTCTCTTGTAGTCCCTCCATTTATTGGCAGACATAAACTCCTTGGCCCGGCTGATGGATGGGTTGGCATGTATTGCTCTACCAGATGCTGGACGGTTAGAGAGGACGGTAAGGCCTGTTCTGTGACGTAGCATAGGTATTCTGTGTCCCCTTGCATTTTCCTTGTCATATGGTGGTGTGAAATAGAGTGCATGGGGTTGCTGCCCCCCGGTCTGTGTGTAATGTCATAGTCGTATTCTTGTAGGCAGATGCCCTACCTTTCTATCCTAGGTGGCATATTTGTCCTTGGGTTGCTGAATAGTGACAGATGGGCCTGATGGTATGTTATAAGGGTGACCCTCTTCCCTATCATGAAGTGGTGGAAGTATTTGCAGGCCCACACTGCTGCCAAGCTTTCCTTCTCCGCTTGTGAGTAGGCTCTCTCTGTGTGGGACAAGGACTTTCTTTCGTACGCTACCAAGCAGCTTGCAGGTGTATCCAGCGTCTCTTGTTGTACCAAGATGGCCCCTAGGCCGACTGGGCTGGCATGGACCACCAGTTCTGTGTGCCATTGTGAATTGAAGTATGTGGATAGCATTTTCTAGTTCGGATTTGATGGTGTCAAATGCCTTCTGGCATTCGTGAGACTAGATGAACAGTTTGTCTTTCTGCAGCAGGCGTCTGAGCGCTTCTGTGGGAATGGCATATCACTGTAGGTATCGGGCACAGTAGCTGGCCATCCACTGGAATTATCTAATATCACCCACGTAAGCAGGTATCTGTAGTTAGTTGATGACACACACCTTCTTTGTGTCAGGCTGCATCCCTTTTTCTGAGTAAATGTGTCCATAGAACCTGAGGTTGTCCTTGCTGATGTTGCATTTCTCATAGTTCCGTATGAGTCATGCTCTTCCAGAATGTTGCATACATCAATGAGGGCTTGGTCAGACTCTTCCTGGGATGTATCATACATGGGAATGACATCAGAATAGTTAAAGACTGACTGGACTGGGAGAAGAAGATGTCTAATGGTCTCCTGGAAGATCTCTGCTGCAGAGGAGATTCCAAAGTTCAACCGCTTTCAGCGGAGTAAGCCGTCATGGGTGGCAAGCATGGTGATTCCTCTGGATTCAGGGTGTGGTTCTGGCTGGTGGTACCCCTTGTTGAGGTCCAGCTTGGAGAATTCTGTTGTGCAATTTAGCTGAATGATCATGTCCTCTATCTTTGGACCTGAATGTCATTCCCTCTCGATGGCGGTGTTTGCCAATCTCATGTCGACGCATAGTCGAAGTCTGTTGCCATCTTTAGGCAAAACTACCAGTGGTGAAATCCATGGCGTGTGATCCGTTGCAGCCTCGATGATATTGTTCTCCAGGATTTTTCGTACCTCTCGTGAGAAAGTGTCCTGAAGGTGAATTTCCACCCTTCTATGGTGTTGTAGGACTGTCTGTTATGCTGTTGTTGTGTAGGCTGATTACCTTGCCTTTCAGCTTTCCAAGGCCCTTTAAAAGTGTGTGGATAGTGGTCATGATAATGTCTTTATTCACTTGGGCCCCCATCATGTGGCATATGGCTTCATTTCTATTTCTGCTTCGATCCCCTCTGCATAAAACTACATCATTGTCTTGAAAAATAATGTCTATGAGGCCCAGTTCCTTCGCAGTGCAGTAGCACAGCAGACATTTCCCATTGACTGGGCTTCTGAGCACATGAATGATGGTGTCAGTCGTCCTCGTTTTGAATGTAAGTGTTTTTGGAAATTGCCCCAGTGATGGTAGTGGCGTGCTGACTCCTTATTTGAATATTCTTGCTCTTGACGGTACAAAGTCCCATCTCTTACCAGATGGTAAGAACTCCTCTTCCCCCATGATGTTGACAGTGGCTCCCATGTCAATAGGGACAGGTTGATGATTGCGTTCATATACACCACTACTTTCGGTGCTTCGCTGCCATCTTGCTCTCCATGTACTAGATCCACAAACTCGTCAGAAATTCTGGGTCCTGTCCATATGCAAATTCGTCCCAGTTTGCATACGGATCACCCGGGTAGCCATAGAGGTTTGTATAGTAATCTAGTTTTGGCAACTGATTTCCACCCAGGGGTTCCTCGTACTCTAGACCCTGGTCCATTCGCTTTCACCTATCGCCTTGGCTGCTGTGGGTAGAACTGTGGTTGTCTCCAATGTGTGGTTGTTGGGTTTAGCCTGTATGGCTGTCTCCAGTTGCGTTGTGTTGGAAGATTCTTTTAGGTTGGCGGGAAGGTCATCCAGGCCTTCTCAGCAGATGGCCTTGAAGTAGCCTTCTCTTCTGCACCTGGAACATCGTTGGCTCATCGTCAGGCAATATCTTGCCGCATCGGTAGCATAGCCTCTGTGGGTGCAGCTCTGGTCTCGTCTGTGTGTATGTTTCCCTTGGCAGTTCCATCGGCAGCATCTGGTAGTTAGGTGCCCCTCTCCCTGCATCCCTACTGCTGGTCAGGGCTGCTACTGAGTCTTCTCTGTCAGTCATCTTCCCAGGCATCTCCATGGCAGATGCTTGGATCTTCACCCTCTCATGGACTTTCTGTTGATCGTCACAGGCTTCTTCAGGAGCTGTTTATGCAGTACGGACAACGTGCATCCTAAACGCTTCCTCATTTGAAAAAGCAGAGAATTGGCAAATGACCAGCTTTTGGTGCCGGCGTGTGATGAATTCCTCCACTGTCTCATGGGACACCTGTTGGCACTGTTTGAAAACAAACCGTTGATAGTCTCTGTTCAGATGTATGACCAGTTTCTTGTCCAGGGCAGCCAGAAGGACATCAAAGGTTGTTCTGTCTTCTGCCGGAATGGTTTTGATGATGCTATTGATTTCTGTCCCCACCAGATTTGAGAAGATGTCCTTGAGCATGTGTGACTTTTCTTCCTCTACGGCCTTGATGAATGCTGTAAAATCTTCAATCCATGCAGTCTATACGGGGCCTTTGTCCAGCTGGAGTTGGAGGTTGAATGGGCATTGCTTCCTCAAAGATTTCACGTTGCTGGCGGTGTGCTGTGCTACACCCTGTGTTCCCACTGGGTCTGACATGGTGGTCAGTGAGTTGGCACTCTTGCCTGGTAGTGATGTTAGTTTTATGGGGTAGTTCCTTCCTCCCTTTCTGTTATCCTGGGTGACTTATTATTATTATTACTATTTTCTGCGTGCTCACTGTGCTGTGCACAGGGCTATGATCACCTTCTGTTAGTCACCAGGTCTTATGGTGTTGGTGCTCTCAGTTGGTGTCCTGGTCCGTTTTTGTTTTATATTGCTTGCCTGCGGCTGTGTTTTCTGTCCCTCGATATATTATGTTTTTTTTGTTCAGTTGAGCGGGTGTGCGGGACGACGTCTGAACGGCGGGGGGGGGGTCACTGCTCAAGTTGGGGGTGGCTGAATGACATTGTGGCCCCTGTGCTGGTATGGGTGAGCTAACAGCTTATGTGCGGGTGCTGACTCGCCAGCTGCAGCTTTGCTGTGGTAGCAGTATGCACAACAGAAGGATACAAACCTTCCTGGTGGCGGCACGAATGGGCAGACTGCCCCCATAGAATGCCGCCCACTTTGGAGAAAAGAACAGGCAGCCAGCCTGTAAGGACACTGAAATCTCAGCGGGGAGCCTCGGTGTGGCACACCAGGCAGGATGGTGGTTCTTTTAATGCTCGTCGCCACATGTTGGGCCTAGGCGAAGGACAAATAACACAGGAGAACGTCTCAAATCATTCATGTTACTTTATTAACTAATTGCCTTTTCCTCCCTGAGGCTCCGCCTCTTCCTCCACTCGCATCATTGCCTCTTTAACCCTTACAGGGGTGGCACTTCCCTCACAATAGAAAGAAAGCCGTGTTACAGTCCTAGCTCACTTTTTGTTTGAGAATGTATCATCTAATCAGCGCCTGATGCTGAACAGCTGTGGTGCATTCATGATTATGCATTTGTTTGGGTTGTTACGAATACACTGAAGTAGATTCATGGTGACAAGCATGGGGAAAACCGCCATAGTTATGCATGATCTTAAGATGATAATAAAAATGAATAAGCATTATGTGCTATGGTTTATGTTTTCATGATTGCTATATTATTATAAACAAGGCAATACCGAATGTTTGGATGAGCATGTTAATGCACTAAACTTATCGATTGAATTAAAAAACTGAAACAAATCTTTCAAACCCCATTGAGCTGGCTCTGTAGAGGATTGAAAGAGAGCGTTCTGAGTGCTCATTGGTAGTTCAAGGAAATGTGAATCCCCCTCTGCCATTGCTCTCCTGTTTTTGGCTTTACTTATTTTTAGCCCCAGATGTCACATGTTTACTCCCTGCTCCATTCCTTTGATCTTCATCTCTCTCCACCTCTTTCTCCTCTTGTTTATTCTGCGCGGCATTTGCATCGGCAGCCCTCTCCTTTCAGCAGTTGCAATTCCGGCACTATGCTGTTGTTCTCCTGGTTGGTATTCGTACCCGATGACAGTGAGGCATTGGAAACGTCCATTGCATTGTGCTATCATGGGCAGGTGAGGAATAAGGATCATGTGGCTGGCCATCATCCTATCCCCCTCGGATACTGCACTCATCTTTGGAGCAGCAGCATCCAAGATTGCAGGGTGGGCATTGCACGCCTGGACCTCTTCATCACTAACCTTTTTTCTTTGCATTTTGCAAGGGACCAGTGGTGAGAAGCACACATTTTGTGGCACAACCAGGTTGATGAGGAAAAACAATGAGCCTTACAATCTTGTGACAATCAGGCCAAGTAAGTTTAGGGTTAACAGGGGATGGGGAAGTGCAGGAAAGGAGATGCAGGAGCCGTAACAGACTAAGCACTGTACATCCTGTGGCAGAGTCAACTAAGTGCAAATGCGCCAGCCCAGATGTAGCACCTCACAGAGGAGCAAAACAAAGAGCAAGTACATTGGCATGGACCGCAATGGAGCACTGGGCCATAGATGAGGACAGGGTACAAAGCTCCGCGGTGGAGGGCATATACTAGAGCCAGGCTTTAGGGGACAGACCTCTACAGCAATGCTGCAAAGGGCACACCTATATACTATAGCTGCAGTGGCAAGTCCTAATAATACATGTGGCACAGACAAGTGCCCCTGAGGCACAGCGTGGACTTGAATGAGCAGGCATGCAGGATGAAGCCCAATGGTGCTCAAAAGGTCCTAAACATTTTAATATAGTTTAGTGGCAATATTCCATTTCGTGACAAATTGCAAAGAATGAAAACAACACCAACATTAACAGCTGGAACAGATGTTTCACGTCCGAGTTGCCTCTTTTTTTTATGGCTTATGCATGCAATATTATACACAATTACATCAGTCGTGCTTATTTGGGGCCCTCTACTAGGATTGGTGTATCCACTGTTTCTAATATTATTCAAAGTAGAGTAAGCCACTTGATCCAACTCACAGTGCCACCCAGTAACCCTCACTGCAAGGTCACCTCCAGTTCAGAGCCACATGCGCATGTCATTGTGGGTATGCAAATTAGCTCACATGAGCATCTTTGGCTCCCAAAAATTAGCTTGATTTTACAAGGCACTGCTATTTGAAACATAGCTTAATCACCCAAAGGCATCTATTTCTCAAAGCTGCAGACAACTACATACCTGGTTTTACCTTTAACAGGATGATCAGAGCAGTATAGTCTGATAGCTTTGCGGTCGGAGCATTGGGCCATGCGTAGCAAAACTCACCCAAAAATATGGTGGAGTTGAAAAGGCTCGGAAAGAAACCTTTAACTGAAATGTGAAAGTAGACTAAGATATACGAGCCACGTCACACATACCATTGCACCACCCAGTAATAAGGTTTGACTCCAGTTCAGAGCAGCATTCAATAACTAAGCCTAACTGCATTAATCATAACAGTTTGCAATTCTCCTAGGCCATTCATGGCAATGAGAGCCATTCTTGTATTTCCCATTGCAGGATTGCATGCTCGGATTTGTAGGCCCTGACTTTCAATGGGAGAAATGAACCTGCATGCCCCAGCACGCAAAGTAAAAACCTGGACTGGATTCAGGTGTCATGCAGGAAGAGGAAAACGTGCAAGGTATGAAACATACAAGTAAAACCTTCCCCGCACATCTAATGAAATTATGAAAAGGCTAGTTTGATAACTGAATAGACAATATATTTCTCAGCATCACTTTCTATTGGCAACATGAGTCGATCCTTTGTCTTGTTCTGCACCCTAAAAGTGAGTTCCCTTAATTAGTCTTAGGGGTTGTAAAAAAGACCCTTTTATAGCACATAATTCATCTCAGCTTTGTGATGTATACTGACGCCTAAAGAGTGTTGCCCAAAGAAAGGGGAAACACATTGGGTAGAGTGGTCAGCAACTTAAAGTGTGTATGGTTGGCAGGAGGCCTTGGTCCTTCTTTTGCTCTTCTGTACACTACACACACATTGCCGAGGAAAACACATGTCTGCAATGCACATAGAACTGCATTCCTGATGCTGAGGGGACAATTGACACCATGATTTCTGCTTCTATGTCCCTCATTCAAAAACAGTGTGTGTGTGATGAGATGAGCCAATAAAGTGAAATCATCTACAGATGGTTTATTATATACATTTCCACATCATTGTAGGAAATGTAATTGTTAATAAATAATACTAAAGAAAGGAACATCGACTAACATGACTGAGTTTCCCGAACTCCAGGAGAGCACTTTCACAATCAGCATTACCCACTTGATGAAAGGGTAATGAATGATGTATGCACTGTAAATGTTGAAAGACATGTAAAAAAGAAAACCTCTTTGAAATTCAATAGAGATCAAATCAAGCAAGATTTGAGGCTAAGATGGCAGCACAGGGAGTTATTAGTGAAGTACAGGCCGTGACCATCTCAGGGGCTTGGAAAATTACACCTACTCTGTTGTTGAGGGCACCAGGGATCCCAAAATGATCACCATGGACCACTTGAGTTGTTCAGGGAGTGGAGAAGGGAGACAATTCCCTCTAGGTAAGGGGTCTGCAACCTTTGCCTCTCAGGATGGTTTGGTCTACAACTTCTATGACTTTGCTGGCTGAAGTTGATGATAGTTGTAGTGCAGAATATCTAGAGAGCTTAACTTTTGATCTTTGCTGACTATTACAGAAATCGGTTTTACTTCTCAGTTCTAAGAGGAGAATGCTCAAGAGAGCTTTTTAAAAGAAGCCAATCTGCTATATTCACAGAATAAGAATAGCTAGATCAGCAGTGTAAATGTCCTTATTGATCAAAGGAATTCCCTGGAGCTAATCACCTGATCCAGATAGTATCTCAGAATTCTTCTGTAAAATCAACATGTTTAGTTGCTCTGTCCATGCGTCTAGTGAAGTTTGTTACTTGATTACTTGCATCAGTTGATGCAACTCCTATTGGGATATGAGGATCCACATAGAGCCCAGTACCTTAACCCAGCACGCAACTAGGCACACAAATGAAACTTAAAAGGCTTGATCCTGCCTACAGTAGCTTTTTGATTGCCGGTAAATTGATTAAGGTCTCTGATCACGTGAAAACTCTGGGGATCTATTTTGACGCTCACCTTTCTTTTGAAAAACGTGTACTCCATCTTAAATCTTCCTGTTCTTATTATACAAATCTGCTATGGCAACTCCATCCTTATCTCTCAGAGGCAAATAGGGCCATGATGGCAGCTGCTCTTATTTACACTAAGATAGACTATTGCAATAGCCTAGTGATTGGCTCCTCCCAGGCAAACATAAGAAGTCTCCAAGTGATTCAGAACGGAGCAGTTCTGGCGGTGTGTGGCATTAGCCGACGTACCCATGTTACCAGTGCCTGTAGGAGATTGCATTAGCTCTCGGTCAGCCAAAGAATAAGATTGAAAGACATTATGATTACTTATAATTGCTTAACGGGGAAACACTCCCTACTACCTCTCAACTAGAACCTCCAAAATACCTTTTTTTCGCACCTTTCGATCAAATAAAGGCACACTTTTGCAACAATCCTGTTTCTTTTATAAAAAACTGGGAAACCCAAGCTTTAATGCCTGGGGGCCATCCTTCTGGAACCAGCTGCCATCAGCCCTTAAAAGCAACGAATCAACCGTTCATTAAAAAAAAAAAAAAAAATGGAAGACAAATCTGTTTGACTCAGGTCCAGATTAGTTTCCACCTCAGTCTTTTTCACACAACTCATCTGCTCTTTGAATTCTATGTTTTATGTTTTTTGTCTAGTGAGCGCTTTGAGGCCCATGGGTGCAAAGCGCTACACAAAAAGTGAATAGATAGATAGCAGAGAGCCTCAATCATGTACATCCTATCAACCTATCACATCTCTGAACTATCATGCTAAAATGAATTTTAAGTTCCTCGCCAATATAATAGATGTCATTAACAGTTTTAGACCATGTGGGCATTATCTCAGGAAAGCATGACAATCACAGAACAGTAATGCATACATCTAATTAAGCAATCAAGCATTCCCTTCATTATGCTCACAAAATAATGTTTTGATCACATGGATTGGTTCTTCCTGCAATGAGCTCTTCTGAATGTTGTGTTTTGGCGGGATATCATAAGATAAAGATGTCCATTATGAACACTTTGAAATTAATGTGCAACTATATGTATTGCCTGTGGGCTTTCGGCGCGTAATAAGCAGACACATAACATAACATTGTAAGTGACCAGAGATAAAAGGTAGGATTGAACCCACTCTCACCTAATTCTTGCCCTCCATGTAAAGTTCATAAAAGAGCAAACAATATAGAACATTTGAAAAAATATCACTAGCTCTCATGGGTGCTTTTCCTGAATAATTTATACTTTATGGAGAATACTACAGCCACCGTCTGAAGTATAGCTGGCAAACTTGAGAGGGTTTACAGTGTCTCCAGATTCAAAATAAAACATGGCGAAACAAATTGCTTCATATTTCTGAGTTGGTTAAAAGACTACTTTTGTGTGAAAGTGGGAATGAAATACGATCAAATAACTGGAGATTTTCCTTTAATAGTTTTACCATGCACCATGCCGAAAGGATATCTGAGGGGATTCAGTGGAAATATCTTGAGACAATTAACTGGGGTAGAAGACAGCTATTTTTTCAAGGGATATGGAATACAATCAGTCAACGTGTTTATTCGGATCAAAATAATCCATCAAACACGTACAGAATACAATAACACGATACATGATGACATAAAATTACGCTCACAATTGCATATAAAAACATTTTCCAGAAATAGAATAACCGCTGAAAACACAACTCTCTATAAAAATAGATAAAACATCATAACATACCAAAAAACAGAAATGCCAATACAAATTCAAACCAATGGGGAGCATACATAACAATTAATAGCGTTTAACATCCGGAAATAATTAGTAAAAAGAGAGAAAGGAACTCACAAAATACTCCCAATGCATTAGGGGCAATATTCCTTCAAGTTATTCAGAAGGTGACCAGTTCTTCAATGCAGTTGAATGAGCAGCCTCATTCATTTGTGCGTGGCTCTTTTCAGAAATACTAGAAGTGCCCACGCTGTCAGGACAGAATCTGCTGTCAGAAGGTAAATAACAGCTGGCCTTTAGGTATGGATGTTAGCTCACCTGAGCACCGGCAGTATGGTGGAGTGCCCGATGTTGGCATAAGCAGGACAGAACAATAAAAAATGGATCATGTTCTCTCTTGCAAAAGCACATGCTGAGCAACCTGCCTCGTCTGAATACCCACTCCATTTGCTGCAAACAATCAAATCTCGCATGGGTGAGCAGCCAGTGATCTCTCATAGTAGAAACCCAAATTAAATAGGGCTGGCCCTCCTCCACCCGGCTGATCACTGCATGCGCTCTATCTGAATTTGTTGCAAATTTCCATGAAATCTCTTTTCCTCTTAAAGACTTCTCACAAGCTGTGTTAATAAGATCTCAGTTGGCTTTAATCAACAGATTTGCTGGGGATGAGAGTTGCCAAATGTTTCCACTGGGCAATGCTATATCAATGTAGGAGAGCCACAGTACTTCCCTCCAAGTGTCCCTAACCATTATAGACTTAATAATAAAGTGACGTCAGGATGCAATCTCATTTGCCCAAAACCTAATCCAAAACATTATAAGAGCTAAGGCCCACTTGTTCTCCCAAAATGTGGAATGCATTGATTTTATGGACGATTCCAGGACTAGTGCTACATTTGTGCAGTGTGAGTAAACCACAATTGTGAACATGATAACCACTCATGTTCCTGAGTTTTTGAGGATGGGTTATAATATTGTCCCAAAACCTAGGGGTATATAAAGATGGCTCTGAAGCATGCTATTAAAATCACCACGACAAGTATATGTCATACAGTGTTTTCCAAAATGCCTCTTGAGGCTGGTCACGTATGAAGGAGTCCGGTGAGGACTGGACTTGCTTA
The DNA here is from genome assembly GCF_040938575.1 of Ambystoma mexicanum. Taxonomy (NCBI): domain Eukaryota; kingdom Metazoa; phylum Chordata; class Amphibia; order Caudata; family Ambystomatidae; genus Ambystoma; species Ambystoma mexicanum. Next base: position 1,041,265,314 of record NC_090934.1, on the reverse strand, counting down.
TTTCCATCAAATTCTATATTGCGTAACAGACATATAAAACTGGCTGCATGGACCACAAGTGGCCACAAACACTTTACAGTTTATAAGGGTGGGCGAGACCTGCTGATGAATGCAGGGGAAATTGCAACGTCCACAGGAATTTGCACAAAAGCCAGACAGGATTTCTGTGCCTTGATTGCAAAGTAGCCTGATCTTTTTTTCGCCAATGTTTTTTTTGGGTTTTGGTATACATTTGAATCTGGCAACTGTGAACTTGTTTATTGTAAAGGCACCATTTTCTGGTGACATTATTAATAAGATACGAATGATCATTTCAATCAAGTCTGCAGTGGCACCAGCGCTTTAGTTAACAAGAGAATGTTTTATAAAAAAATATAATGATCTTGACAGGTGTCACGTATTCTTAAAGTGTCCATTAATGTCAACTGATGTGAAGCTTTTGAAAGAAAAAGTGGCCTTCAATTCAGAGTGTAGGCAGACAAGTAAGGTGTGCTTTCAATCCACTGCATATTTATTCGGTCCGGTAGGGGGCGTGTTATAGATACTTGCTTGAACCCTTAACGCGGCTGTGTTAACATATGAGAAACCCTTTGGCCATAATGGAAGTGCATTTTTCAAACGTGTCGGCTGTGAAGTTCTTTTTAATGCAGTGCAGTCAATTACCGGCGATTCTAGAGATTGCCGAGAGAATCTTGTAAGTGGTGAAGCCGTTGGAAAGTGATTTGGGTTCAGGTTGTTTTCTCTGACACGTAACAAGGGCAGAGGGCACATCAAAATGTCAACTTCTGACTCTGGCATATAGTGAATGGGAATGTAAGCCGCATTACCGCGATTGTCCTGCGAGACTACGTTTTCTCTCTACTCGCTGGGCATTGACGAATTAGCGATTTGGCTGTCGGCCTATCCCGGCCACTCTGCTGCCCGCGCGCCGCTCTCTCCTAGTCAGGTGTGTGTCACTTCCTATTTCGTGTGTTAGCTTTTGCCGCTCCAAAATGCATACGGCTTTGCTGGCCTCGTCATTCGTTCACAATTGGAGGTCGAGTTGAAGCTTATTGCGCTTATGCGGGTGTGTTGTGGTCTTGTGTAACCCTGTACACCCCACTGAACACGGACGTAGTTGTCTAGCAGGAAATCATGCATTGAATTCTTTTGACATTTTTAGGTTGTATCTTAAGCCGACTGCATTTCGTACATGCCATAATTCCTAACTACAGACCTACCTTCGGTTATATACTGCCTGATTCATGGAATTATTTGCGCGCAAAACGCACATTTGGGCGACATTCTTCCCGAAAGTCCCCAGACCTCAAACAAGGATTTTCGGGCAGAAAGGTGCGCAAATGTGCATTTTACGCGCAAACAATTCCATGAATCAGGCTGCTGGTCTGATGCACATGCACTATGCATAGTTGGCAAGCTTAGTAGGGATAGTTTGGAAGCACGTTAGCTGTACTGTAGCAACATCTTCCGGTTCACGACCGTATTTACCTCCTTTGATATTGGAACGTATTTACGTTACATAAGCTATGCGCCCTGACAACAACTGTTGTAATAGAAATTGGTCGGGCCTTGATGCAGAATATAGACGTATGTGAGTCATTGTTTATACAAACATATAGACAATGCTTTTGACAGTAAAAATATGGTTTGCAATACAATTGTTAGACTGCATTATGTACTTGTACTGTTACTATTCTGAGAGTGCGTTTAAATGATGTATACAATTTGCTTTTTCCTAATTGTACTCTTTCTTATTCGGGGCATGTGTGCTATAATGATGTACATGCTTTTTCTTACATCCTCTTTCCTTGCTCTGTTTTACAAATTGGATGCATCCTAACAGAACTGATTTAAAAAGCAAACACTCCATTGTAATACGGATATATATTTAAAAAAGGGCATGGGTTGGACAATACAATAATGACATTATAATGGTGGGATGTAGGTTATTTTCCATTTGGAAGATTGTAGCTTTAAAATAATGACATCTTCTAAAAACAAATTCCTGTGTATGTTTTTGTATAAAAGTATTACAATTGCCTGTAATATGCAAAGCTGGCATATGCATTTATTGGCTGACATATTTTATTCAAATGTTCATTTGTGTATGAAACAATAACTAAACTTAGCCAATGGCAACAGACTTGCCACAGAAACAACCACTCTAGAAGCTCAAATCAGCAATGAAGTGATTGAAATCAAGCACGTGCAAACACATCAAGATCAGGCAATTGAAATGCAGGAAAACGATTTGTACCAACAGATTTTACACCCGCCAAAAGGCCCTCATTACGGACCCTGAACTATGAAAATGGCCATGCACTGCAAAAATACACTTTGTACAGTTCCATAGGTCAGTGTCGGCAGTGCAAAGTCACTTTTCAGCAAAGCAAAGTCACTTTGAACCATGCAAAAAATTCCATGAATCGGGTCCTAATTATATAAGGAGAAAATCATCTCAGTGATTGGGAGAGAAACTGATGTTAATCTTTTGTGACGGTTCAATAGATTTATATTTTTCTCAGATGGGGCCGACAACATATACACTACTTTGACAGCTGCATTGTAGTCTTCTAATTGGCAAAAGTTCAAAGAAAATCCCTTTACTAAACAAAGACAAAAGTCACACAACCATGCTACGGGTTTTGTCCTCCAATCTCAGCAACACTCCTTGTTTGACTCATCTCATTTACTCTACGGAGCTCATACCTTCAAATTGGAAAACTATAGGAACCACAATACATTAAGGGCCTGATTCATAGAAACGTTTTTTAATGGCGCAATCCCATAGGAAAATGCTCTGTGAATCAGGCCCTCGCTGTGATGGGTCATGCACTCTCTCTTATACTTCTTGAAGGGCTGGCCCTACCCCCAATGAGCAACATAAACTGCTTAAACATTCCATTTTGCTAGCAAGATGATGGCCACTGAAACACAGCTGGGAAGACGGTGGCCACTGAAACACAGCTAGCAAGATGGTGGCCACTGAAATACAGCTAGAAAGATGGTGGCCGATGAAACACAGCTAGCAAGATGGTGGCCACTGAAACACAGCTAACAAGATGGTGACCACTGAAAAAAAGGTTGTCACTTATCCAGGAAAACCCCCCCCCAAAGTTTAACTTTTTTCTGCTCGTCTCCCAAATACCCAGACGGACTAAGGTTTTAACAACTTTCTGTGTCAGTTTTTTTAAATATGCCCTGACCAATTGCTTTTCACAAAACACAATGATTCTCAGAAACCAAACATTTTATCAACAAAATGAAAATATGAAAAATAATGTAATATTCGATTTTTTGCAATCTTACTGTATTTCAATCGCATTGCCCTGCAGAATAGGCAATAATGTTAAAGGCAGTACATGTTCTCAATAAGGAAAAACAGAGAAAGTATTTAGTAGTCCAGGCAAACTAATTTCCAATTTGCAATACTTATATTTTACAATTTTAATGAAATTCCACCTTCAAAAGGGTATGATAAAGATGACTCGAGTGCATTAACACACCACCAGGCTTTTCATTTAATAGCGAAATTATTCTAAGCAAGCACAGCATGAAACCGTTCCCTGGTAATGCCCGTCATAGTCTAACGCGGCAGTGCATCAGTCCCCTGTTCCCAAATGTAGAGAATGTAGAGAATGTTGAGGTAAAGTACACTGTGTTCCTTCGCATTTCATACTCTTGTTTTCAACCAGCTGCTGATATATTCTGGATGTGTTCAAAACAGTTTAACCATTGCCAGATGTGTTTTACGTTAATCCCCACTGCTGTGTTGCATGATTGAAGTATGTCATTGCTTACATTGCATAGGCCCAGCCAGCGTAAACGTGCACAGCCGTTCTCCAGGTGAAGTTGATTTGTTGAGCACTGAAGATAGAAATTTGCATGTGTCGCGGGAAGTGTTAACCATTCCCAAATCCCTGTTTTGCAGATCTGTGTAACTGGGTCAACAGAGGAACTCACAGTTGATACTAGACATTCCCACCCAAGGCTACTCCAGCACCCGGTACCTTTGAACGCCATGCATTCAGACACACCATGCAGCTTAACTACTCACAGAGCCAGGTTGTGTCGCAACCAAATGCAAACAGCTCGATTGCTCTCCTCCCCATACTCCTATTTTACCACTCCTAATTGTAATCCCAACCAACTGCAACCCAGTCCATCTCTTGCAGGTCCCCAGGCACCAATGCCATGGCAACGGCACATGTCATGCTATATAAAACCCAACAACATGAAATAAACAGGACTGTTTGTCAACAACCAATGGTTCCCATGGATAACAACAATTAGTCTACCAACGTGTGTTATTCTTAATAGATTAAGAATTTCAGAATAAAAATTAATGTATTAGATTACTGACGTCATTTAGTGTTATCACAATGCTGCGTAACTGTAGGTTGACAGCTTCCCCGTTAGAGTCACCAAAACATTCATATCGTAATGACTTTAAATGGCTCATGACTAAAAACTAAATACCTTCTAAAAATGTGCTATGTTAACAGGTATACTACTTCTCTCTTCAAAACAACCCATATTACCCGCTGAGAAGGATTGACATTTTACAACAGATAATTTAATCTCAGAAAGTGTGGCCTGCTGACCAGGACCTCTTTCAAGCATCTCCATGCCTAAAGCATAGTATACACCTGTGCCTTGCTGAATCGGTATCCTTATCCGCCACACCTGCTCCCCAGTGGCACAAGGCAGGTTGAATGGGCATTGGTGCCCTCTTGACAGCTGCAGAGACATCCAAGTCATTTCAATGCAGGAGCTGCATTTAACACGTGCACCTCTGTCCCAAAACCACATAACTATGAGAGTCACTATCCAGGTGGCAGTTATACACTTCGAATATAAGCCAGACCTGAGTTTAAATCATGGTGGGCTACTACTGCTCATAATTATCAGACTCACAACAAGGTAATATGCATGTATCTGCAATTTGAGCCCAGCCCAGCTATGGAAGGGTGCTGTGCATTCTGGCCAGACAGGCTGCACCTGCCCACTTGTGCAGGAAACTGAATTACTTGCCCTCTCCTTTCATCCTTTGTGAGGCTCAGTATCACCCCTCTCTTGCAGGACAGCCTTGAAACAGGTGCTGTTCTGGGAAACAGGAACCAAAGGGCACACTCCTCCCAAAAGGCTAGCCTCATTTTGATGCTATTGACATGGAGAGAGGGCAGAGTTAGTGTAGACAGTGAAGCTCAGCAAAGCTTGTTTCTCCATAGCCCCAACTCTCATCCTGTCTCATCCATTTCCTTTAGCACAAAGCACTGTGAATGTGATATCATAAAAGAAAATACAACCTGTCTCTAGAACAGGGATTGGACCACGGAAAGCAGGCTTGCTTTAGTTTAGTTCATTTATTTAGTTTAATGTGATTTAGTATATAAATGCACTTTTCACTTAATAATAAAAACAGTATAAACAAATGCATAAATAACCACATAATTCAAATACATATTTCATTATTCATCATTAAAACATTCTGTAAGTATTCTAGTTCCATTCGACATATTTCATTAATTCTATTTAACAAAAGACACGCATATATTCAAACAAGACATTTAGCAACCTCTAGCCAGACCACATAAAGTGCTATTTGTAATGCCTTGTGCTTGGAATTTAGGCAATAATTCCAAAGGGCAGCACTTTTTTATGGATTCCAGATCATAAACCACTTGCCCTAAATGGCACATGTACTTCAAAGCAAGCTCCCTACATTACGTCAGCATGTGTTTCCCAGTTTCCGACAGTGTATTTATCTTACAAATTCTACAGAATTTGTTGTCATTGATTAATTTCAATGCAAGCCCTACAACAGACAAAACTGGAAGTTGGATAATTCGCACTAACTGTAAGAATCTTGGCAGAGCAGGTGAAGGACAAAGTAACAAATAAGCTTGAGTGCTTTTTAAGTTGTATGTCCTTTCCACTACAGAGAAATAATTGTTCAAACAAGCCAAATCATTGGAATTCTGTGGCCAGTCTGCATATCTTTCACTCGTGTATGTTTTCATAACATCAGCGAGCAGGGACAGCAAAGAGCAACTTGGATCCGTCATGGACTTTATCAATAAAAGTTCTTGTTTTATCAGGACACTACTCTCCAATGAAATAATACCCAGTTCTAATGTAAAAATGGCCATTAGGATAGAGCCTGGCAGTCCCAAAATATTCTTCCATAGCTTGCCTTCAAGAACATCTAACCATGCAAGTTCTTTAAAAGACAGTGCCTCCAAGCCATAACAAAGGATGCCATCCAAACTATATCCAGCTGTTTGTTTAGAAAATGTTGATATTGTCAAAGTAAGCAGTGCAGCATTCCTTCTCTTAGAGGCCAAACAATCAGCATAGCTATGTCTGTAGTCGATATCCATGCCCAAGTACCCATAAATATCTGTATAATTAATGGGGTCCTCTGTTGATGTAAGCTTCAGTTTTTTAACCTTCTTATTGGTTAACAACATAACCTCTATTTTTTTCTATCAATTATTAGGTGGCTATCACCCACATTTCACCATAGTTCACTGTCGGCTCTATTGAGCCCAGAGTAAGTGCAGTCATAAATTTCAAGATTGTCTGCATAAAAGACTAATAAAATGAGGTGGGCCGAACTTAGGTGGGCAACACGATACTCTCTTGAGACCAGTAGGCAGATCCGCAATATAAAGTGGAACAGCAGGGGAGTCAGACATACCCCTGCCTGACTCCTTTTTTACTCTTTATAGGGGCTGAAATGGCTCCGCTGCTGCCATCCTTATCTGCACACTCGTCACCTCATGATATAACTTCAAAAAAATTAGCAAGTACTTCGGACATCCATAGTCTGACAGTTTTAGTCGAAGGTGGCTCTTAAGTCAACAAACAGGACATACAGAACTGGTGCACCCTGTAAGGCAGCCCTTCCAATCAACATGTCTAATAATCTTATATCAGGAGTAGTGGATGAACCAGCTCTGAAGCCTGTTTGGAATTTGTTTAAAATTTGAGCAGATTGTGTCCATTTAGATAGCTTAAAGAAGCAAACAACGTACTTGTGCTGTCCAGCATTGATAAAAGCCTGAGTGGCTGAAGTTCTGCTAGATATATTGCCTCCAATGATATTCGCTAATGGAATTTATAACAGCCCACTTTTGTACCCTTTAGCAGTTCCAAGCAATTGCCAGATTGCCTTAGTGTTCCTACTGTTCAGTGCTACTGTCATCTTTTGCCACCGTGCATTTCTTATCAATATTTACCACCATTTCATCCAAATATGATATTGATTTTTAATCTTTGATTTTACAATCATGATGCCCTCCAACACTCTGTCCATGTTTAAGGATATAACACGCATTCTTGATTATTGTATGCATCTGTCCTTCAGGAACATGTTGGATAACGTTACCTGAGCTCTTAGACCCTTACTCTATAACTAAAAAGGAATAATCCATAATGTTTTTGCCTATAATATTTCGTTTATTGCATTAGGAGTAGGGAATGCTAGTGCTCACTGAGTGTACTCCTACATCCATGACCTTATTTTGTCTACACTAGCCTCACACCTGTTCCAAAATGTCATTGAGTCCAGCGGTATCCGTGCTGGAAAAACCGTCCGGTAGTCACCGGACCCATAATTATTTACCAGCGCCTGACTTGCTGGAATAACCAGGGCATTACAGGCCCGGCGGTCCAGTAAGTCATGCGGCGCTAAAATGTTGATCCTCATTCCTGTGGAGTCACATAGGACTCCACGGGAATGGGGACCACGGGAGCATCGGCATCGTTAATAAAGGTGCCGGTGCTTCCATGCAAGTTTGCTGGTGGGTGCAGTACCGCCCGCCAGGGACAGACCTCGTGGGCAGAACGGCACCCGCAAGCAGACTCGTAGTTTGCGGTTCCGGAAACAACGGTGCCGGTAAGCTTTCCGCCGGACTGGCAAACTTGTAATGAGGGCCATTTGTCATACATCCGAAGTATTTGTGCTGGCAGATGAAGCTACAAAGGAAGCAGGCGTACTTCTGAATGTCCATAGATATATCAGTGCAGAGTTTTGGTGCTATGACATAGCATGCCCTTTGATCTAATTCCAGTGCATAGTGGCCTTCATGTCCTTTCATTCTGTTACTAAGCAACGATTTGTGGCCTCACTTGTGGTCATCCAGTTGCAATATCTCATGAAAGCCAAAACAAAATTGAAAAAAATGGAAGGTCTGTGCAAGAAATGTAATATTAATATTTCAGCTTGTGCCTGGTAGAGACATGAAAAGCACGAACCATGCCAGATAAACATGGGCAGAACCTCTGACCTCTGCATTAGCTACAGGCATGTATAGTGTGCAATAGTTTGGCCAAGGACTGTCACTATTCTGGAGCATAGTGCAAACATGCAAACAATACTGGCACGCGTATGTTCTTAGCACATGGTTGATGCGCACACATTAGAATACGTCTTTTCTGTGCCTTTAGAATGCACACAACAGTCGTGGTGGCTAGGTAACTGGCGATGCTCTTATTGTTGTACCTATTATATGAACCCGGAGATTCTGCTTTACAGGAAACAGAGAAGATGATGTACGTTTAATCGAATTAAAGTGATTGAATACTTAATAATAGAGCAATTATTCCATCGCTGAAGAATGTTTCACCTTTGAAATTGCCTATGATGCTAATCATGATATTTCTTTTATTAGGAGCCAAGATTCATTCCTTTTGATTTTGAGGCAGTTCATCCCTTCTGGAAAGTGATGGAACGGGTGTTCTCAGCCCAGACCAAGGTTTTGACCCCAGGTGAAGCCAAGGGGGCGCAACACGGATAAGAGACGCTGCAAGTCTCCCTCCCCCGGGGATACGATGCCATTATAATATTAATACATCACAGTAGTGGGTTAGAGGCAAAAAAGAGCTGTTGAAGTTGCTCAGAACCTTGCAGTGAGCAGTGTTGCTGTGAAATTTCATTTAAGGGGATACTGAGCGTTGAGGCAGAATGCTGGAAGAGAAATATCAGCCTTCTAGAAAATGGTTAAGGCCCCCTAAAATATCATGCCCCAGATGGGGAACGGAAGGGTAAGATATGTTGCTTATGATATGGGCGTGCCCGGTGATCAAGACATTTGGTGGGAGATGGAGATCAGGTTGATGAGGGGGCATTACGAAATGTAGCTTGTCCCCCGGAGACTTATTTGCTTGGCATATTCCCACGGCAAAGGAGGGTGAAACCAGAATGCAGTATGTTAGATTTGGCCTGGGTACTTGTTAAGAGGAGGATAGCCATGGGCAGAGGCGTGCTAGGGGGATGGGGGTGGGGGGGTCTGAGAGGTCTATAGCCCCTGGTCTTTTGGTTGTAGCCCCAGATAGAAGTTCAGGGGCTACAGCCAAAAGGCTAGCTAGCCCTGAGTCCCAACAGCACCGACATTAGTGTTGCCCTGGATCTCTTCCAGATCTAGCAACATCCCTGGCCATGGGTTAGAGATCACAGGAGGGCCCCCGAATGGAGTCCTGTTGGAGTGATTCGAGACGCTGGTCCATGGCCAGTGTCTGGTGCAGGGCTTTGGGGGTAGGATTGGGCGAGAGCATGGAGAATGTGGCTGCACAGAATGCCCTGGTGCACACAGCGTTAAGCTCGCCGGACGACCAGCTCCCGTGAAATGTCTGCCGAACTGAAGTGTGGAGAAGGATAGTTAATGGAGTGTATGGCAGGGTGGAAGAATTTGGGAAATGGTGAAGAATGAGTAGCAGGCTGGGATCGAGGGGAACGGCCAATGAGACGGTTGGCGCCTGGAGAAGCTTTTGTTGCCAAATGAAATCTGTTAGTTGTTTGGCTAAAGTGTGTTGAATTTGTTAAGGTTGTGTACAAAACTCAAGATGTTATTGCACTAATGACAATTTGGTGTTGGAATATTATATCAATAAATAGGCATTTTAAAAAAAAGGCCCTCTGAAAAATCTTTGCTCACAGTTTCACCCCAATGTTATAAATATCCTATAAAGGGATCAATGAAGCACCGTACCATGTTGAAATGGCACAGCGTCCTGAGGTAATAGACTAAGAGTAGCGATATGATATGATATTTGATTTATATTGCGTCCATACACAAGTGTTTCAGGGCATGACGAGGAAAGGGAGGAGTACAAGAGGTACAGGGGAGGACAAAATCAACAATCTTGCTAGGCCCAGTGACGTTGAGAACATGCAAGTGCAGGGGAGGGGGCAAGGGAGGAGTGGAAAGTGCTGAACACATGATCAAAACAACAACAGATAGTGCGGCCAGCAGGTGGCAAATGCAAGAATTAAGCACAGACAATGGGTGTCTGATAAGTGCAGGTAAGGGGACTGTAGGGTTGCAGATACAGACCCAAGTGCAAGGGTTGCCAGGAGGCAGTGAGGGTATGCAGCTGGGTGGGCAGGGATGACATTAATGGGGTGGTGTGCCTTAACCACACTGGAAAGCCCACCCCCAGGGCCATAATTGCCATAAGCATATGTAGTACTTCTTAAAACAGTAAATGTTTAAAAAAAGAAGAAATTGCGCACATTAGCTGCTTACAGTGTGCTATGCACTGCAATGCAGTAGTGAGGATGGGTGGGTAGAACCATGCTAATAAAGGTGGAGTGGAGTGTTTGCCAGGCAGGAGGATGCATAGGAGACAGAGGCAGGATGCAGGCATTATTATTTAGCATTTATACAGCGCTACGAACCCTCAGGTATCTGAGCGCTGCTTATTATTACCCATGGTGTGTGGTGCTCATTTATCGACCTCGGAAGGATGAAAGGCTGAGTTTGGCCCTGCCGGGATTCAAACCTGCATCAGCAGGCTCTGCACAGATGTCAAAGCAAGCGCTCTACTCGCTGTGCTACCGGACCGGAAGGAACAGCTGCTGCTGCCATAGCAACCTGACCGAAGGGGGCAGTGAGGCTGGCTGACAGGCAGGCTCATGGGAAGAATTAGAGGCCGGAAGAGGTTGCCTTGGTGGCAGCAGTGAGCAAACGGCGGGAAAACAGGCTTACGACAGCAGAGAGCAAATGGGAACAGCAGAGAGACAGGCCTTTTTTTTTTAGCATCAGCAGGTTTCAAGAAGAGTACCTTTCAATACAGGGTCAGCTGGACAGGTCAAAACCTTCTTCGCAGTCCTGCATCCAAGAATTTTTACAAATGAGCGGCCCAGCTGCTAATTCTAGCACTATGCATTGTAACACATATTAGCTTGTTCGTAATGCTCCAGTCCTTCTTATTTGCCAAATCCGAAATGGCTGAGGGAGTTAGTCACTGGAAAGCTCTCTCTGTCTGAGGAAGTTGCCCCTCTTTAAGCAGTTGCTCCCTGAAATCTATAGCTGATAAGATTTCATCTTTTCAGCCTTTCCCTAGTCCCTAGTGACCTCTACAGGGACGTCAATTCACCAAAATGCCAGCGGTAGCGGAAGTGACTTCACATGACCCTTGACCTCTGATAACATCACAGGAAGTGATGTCATGTGAACCCACCCCTAAGTGACATCACGGGAAGTGATGGAACACAACCGTTTACGCCATGACAAAACAGGAAACAGAATCACATAGCATTGTTTCTAAGTGCACTATGAAAAATATGGTTACAATATCACTGTAACGTGATGTACATTTCGTACAAGAATGGATCACCATATGTATCGGCAGAAAAAAACATAAACCTATTATAACTGCAACTTGCAAAAGCAAAATACATAGTCCGAAATGGATGCTTATTCTACTTGAAATGCTTTTTGGAGGATTTTATCTGCATTGTAAATTTGAGGTGTTTAAGAACAAACTAAGTCATGACTCAACCCCTAAAGTGTGCCTGAAATAAACCTTTGAGCCTAGCAATAATTGTTTAGAATTCCAGAAAGACACATTATTTTAATCCCTATTCTTTCTTATTTAGGGTCTCTGCTGAAAGTCACACTTGTGGAACCCCCTGTTTTTTTTTAAAAAAAAAGACTGAACAAGAATGCCAGCCACTCTAGAAACAAAGAGGCACATGGCATTGGCAACAGCCCAGCAGCTTCAATTTGTAAAAAATAAAAAAAATAAAAAATAAAAAAAGACCCTTTTTAAAAAAAAAAAAAACTTTTTTTAGGAATAGCAAGGTAGACCTCAGGGGTTACAAGGGAGACCCCTGGTGACCCATAAATGACGTCCCTGCATCTTTGTTGGGCAGCTTGACCGACTGATACAGGCAGCCCGCACATTTCGTCCAACACCACGTCAACATTCTTCATGGGGGCCACGTGGCCTCCCCTACCTATTTCTTCTAGTAAGCCTGCACCAGGCAAAGGCGAGTCTTCCCTTTGCACAGCCACCCTGAAACCTTTACACTATGTACAAAACAAGGCAGCCTTTTTAAACTTCTCTGGAACTATACGCTAGACTCACATTACATAACTCCAGAATCAGTCTCATGTGATTCCAGATCCTTTCGTTTCACCCGGAAATGAGTGACCTTTCAGAAAGGTTCATTTTCAGCTTGCCACCAGCAGGTGATATTAATGTGCTGGGGTGGGCAAAGTCCACAGTGATTCCTTATGGTAAATCTGACCTGCATAGACAGGGTTAAGGTCACTTTCCAAACGGTAATGTTTGGGTTTAGGGTGGATCATTTGCAAGGGTCATTTCGGTGCTGGCCACAGCGGAGGGTAGGGAAACATGCAAGCCAGAAGGCGGGCATTTTTCAGACCAGCCTATGTTGCACTGGTCCTAGTAGATAGGTGGCAAGAGCATCTTTGCACATTAATGGTGCAGGCTTTCTCATCGATACAATAGATAGAATGGTCTGGGGGGCACAGCCTGCCCTCAATAACGAGGCAATGTGCCAGAGTTAAGGATTTTCATTTAAAAAAAAAAAAAAGCAATACACTTTTAATCGACATACAATCTTCAAGTCAACGCATAAATTATGCAATGAAAAACCGGACAATTGAGAATAATTACACAATGAATAAAGTTAATAGCATAACATTTTCAATAGTCTGCAAATAAAAGTTACAAATAAGACATTTCTGGAGTCTTGGTCTAAAACATCTCACAGCTCTTAGAAGTAGCCCACTAATTGATGTAACAATCATCTCAAATGGGCCTGCTTTCCTTAAAATCATAACTCAGAGGAGAGAACTGCTCACAGCCTCTGACCTTGGGGTGACCCGACTTCTTCAATTACATCATGATTTAACATCATCTTTCTTAGCAACCATAATCTGTGGGTATATATTGCAACTGCAAACACTACATGTGCTGAGGAATATTGTCTCAGGAACAACATTCCTGGTCTAGAATCCCTAACCCCTTTTTCCCTGAGTATTGGTCTTACATAAAGGTTCCTCAAATATTTAGTTTTCTCACATTACAACATAAAATGGGTCATGGATTCAACAGCCTCCCCACACAGCTGGCATTTATCGGTGTTCATCTCTTTCCAAACACAAGAGAAAGCAGCCACTGGCAGGGTCCCCAATCTCACCCTAGGGATTTCTCATAGTGGGGAGATATAAAATGGTGATATGGTTTCTTGCCTTGGTTTATGACTTCCATATAATCAGGGTCCAGTTTGATATTAAGGGCTAAATACTGAATAAATACTGAATTTTAATACTGAATACTGAATTATAATTTATATTTGGGGTGCCCTCCTAACCCCCCATTTCCCTAGGTCTATAACCCCACCCCAAACTCCCCCCACTAATTGTAATCCCTTACCCCACTGCCCTATATACTTTTATTACAAAATGTTGTGTTTTTCGGTATTGTAGGATCATTAAAAATGTTATTTGTCATTTGAAATTTGTTAACATCAGTGGGTACTGGTTCAAAAGTCCTCTCTCGTTGAAGATCAATTATTCAAGATTCCTCACAAGTTTGAATTTTCCCTGGCGCACAATCTAACCGTGGATAGCTAAGAACAGTGTGCAACCGGCGATAAGCAACACCGATAGGCACATCAACGTTCAAATCAAACATGTTTTTCTAAAATGGGCTGCATTACACATGCAAGTAACTGAAAGGACACATAGGCCCTCATTCCAAGGTTGGTGCTAGTCGTGGCGCTATTAGCGCCACGACTAGCACCAATACCGGTACCGCCACCGATGTGGCGGCATGGGGACTTACCGGTCCATTCCGCCCTTTGCTGAACCGGTAAGTCCCCATTTGAAATGCCTTTCGCCATTCCCATTTGAGCCCCAATAGGGCTCAATGGGAAGGGGGAAGGCGGCAATAATGGTACCGTAAATTACGGTGCCGTTATTGACCCCGGTATCCCTTTGCGGGTCCCGTCCTTAACGCCGGCTAAAACCAGGCGTTAAGGGAAGGACCCGCAAAGGGACCTCGGAATAGGGTGCAAAGGGATTACCGGCACCGGTGTCATTACCGGTGCCCGGTATCCCTTGCGCCCGGGTCGTAATGACCCCCAGCGAGCAGTGGACGGATACTGAACTCCACGCATCCATGACACAGACACTAAAGTTGTACGTGAACTTGATCTCAAGAGCAGAAGCCCAGCAAATATGTGGAGAAACATAAACGGTTCTGCAGTGTGTCAGCAGTACCACAGGCTTATTATGCCCGATTGTGTGTCTATATATGCAAGGCTTGACTTGCATACAAGAAAAGATAATACACCGAAAAATGGAGAAAGAAAAATAGTACTATCACCACAGCACTATTGCCAAACATCAAAGAGCAATGTGAACTGTGGAAAAAAAAGAACTGGACTAAAACAGAAAGGATTACTTAGTAGAAACTGTTTCTTTGCCATACATAGTCATCATGGAGTCTGTTTGGCTGCAACACACATGATGTGTATTCATTTAAAGAACTGTTGCTGGCTTCAAAGGAGCACCATCACATTTCTCTTGTTTGTGTGTAGTGCAAGGGCTTCCAAATTATGCTGGGCTAATCTGACCACATCTGCACTGTGTTACCAGGCTGGTGAGATCGCAGGTGGCCTGCACATTGCCAACAGCTTCAGATCGCTAAAAAAAGGCCCTCCCAACCCTTCGCACGTAATAAGGTTTCACGATGACTGTCCTTCAGAAAGAGTTCATCATGTAAGGTTAATTCTGGATCACTGGAGACCTGATCCCATAACTCAGGCAGCTGTGTTTAAGGTTGGCAAGGGGGAGGCTCCACATTAGACAGTTCAGCAAAAGGGTAATCACATCCAGGCCAGCAGGCTCGCCATTCATTTAAAGGGTTAGTGATGGAAACACCTCAGCAGAGAATGCCAAAAGCAAAAGCTGAAGTTCATTTCACAAATACTCTAAATGCTACATTTTAGCTCGTAATGCATACTGGAGGTCATCACCTCATGTGTATTCTAACATTTTAAAAATACATGGCAATGAAGTAACTTGTCTTTTTGTTTGGTACATTGCAGGATGAACCTACATGAGAATCGTTGGGAAACGTAGATACAATCATGATTTATAGAGAGTAAATTATTCAGCAAAACAGTTAATAGGTATTGGGCCTGTTTTACAAGAATGTTTTAACATAGGGAAATCCCATTGGAATCATTTTTGGAAATCAGGCCCATTGCCTTAACAACTTGGGGCCCGATTCATGGAACAATTGTTGTGCCAAACTGCCTGCAAAATATTGTTTGTCGATTCATGGAATTGACTGGCCAGCACTTTTCCTACAGGGACTTCGCACAGGCTCAGCATGTCTCTGAGAGTAGCTCACTGCCTTGCACGAGACACCACGTAGAGCACGGGCGTAGCTTGCACAGAGGACAGGGAAGGGAGCAGACATCTTAAAATAAGGAACAACAAGGGAAAATGTGGGTGTTGCGAGGGATGACCCGCAGGCAGTCCATCGCATGTCCACAATTGCGTGGAACGATACGTATTCATGGATCCGACCACGCAACGTCTCGGCAAGGAAATGGTCACGCAAAGCCCTCATTCCATCCGCTAATCCAAGGTAGACGTACAGACACTTGCACATAGGAATCACCACGCAGAGGTAAGATCGGTTGTTGGATATAGGGGTGCATGTACACAGCCAGGGTTATGATCTAACTTAGGGATGCGCAAACGAAATGTAGTGGGGAGCAGGAACGTTTACGGGGGTTTGCATACATATTTTCTGAGTTTTCCCAAGTTACAATGAATCATATGCATGTTGTCGAGGTGCCGGTAACAGTTACGGGGGACACCATGCAGAGTCCCCGAGATGCAGGCCTGCTTGCGGGGGACCCCACGTACTGTTTTAAGGGTGCATATATTTGCGTCTGGGGAGCATGGAAAGGTATCTTTTTCTGGCTGTTTTTACTTTATGTTGGGGCCATTCCAGCCGTGACTTGCGTATACGTTACTTGCGTAAACAATTCCATGCATACACGGATCATGCAGAAAAACCTCTGCGCGCAGGCTCACACAGAGTAGTTCTCAGCACGTGGCCTTTGAGGGATCTCTGTGCACTATTCCATTAATCAGGCCCTTGATCAAGGAAGGGGAATCATAGGGGCCCATTCATGGAATTATTTGCATGAAAAATTGGGGATTTGCGTGCCATTCTGCATGTGACACCCCGTTCATTGATTCATGTAATCGACTGCTTTGCACTTTTTCCTAACTTGCAAGGAATTCCCGCCAGCTCAGCATGTCTCTGCAAGTGGTCGAGTGCTTTGCATGAGACACCATGCAGAGCATGGATGAGGCCTGTGCAGAGGGCATAATAGGGGGCGGAACTCGAAAAATAAGGAAGAGCAGCCCATAGCATGCCCACAAATGCGCATGACAAAGCATATTCATTGATGTGACTGTGCAATCTCCCACCTGTGAAATTCCCACACAAATACCTCCACCTCTCCGCCACCCGAAGGCAGGCATATGTACACTTGTGTAAAGCAATCACAGCGCAGAGGTGGGTTTGCATGTCAGATTTAGGGGTGTGTGTACGCAGCTGGGGATCTGATCAGACTTAAGTGTGCGCATATGCAGTGTAGTATGGAGCAGGAACGGTTGTTTATGGGGTTTGCACGCAAATTGTCCCAGTTTTCGATACATCATACGCATGTTGTCGGGATGCCGGTAACAGTTACGGGGGACCCTGCACAGGGATGCAGACCCCTTGCAGGGGCAACCACGCACTGTTTAAAGGGTGGGTATATTTGCACCCGGAGTAGCATGCAAAGGTAGCGTTACTGGCTATTTTCTGCTTTGCGTGGGGGCGTTCCATCTGCGACTTGCGTATACGGTTACTTTGTGCAGAAAATTCCATGAGCACAAGGAGCACGATTTTTTTATTCTGCATGAAGGCTCGCTCAGTGTCATTCTCGGTGTGCGGCCCTTGCGGGATTAATGCGCTCTTTTCCATAAATCAGCCCCATAGAGATTCAGGGCCTGATTCACTGTCTGTTTTCCAAAGGGACTGTACCATTACAAAACGCTTCTGTGAATCAGAATACTTCTGTGAAGAATACGTCTATGAAGAATACTGGACATAACTATTTTCAATGTTGCTGTTAAATGCACAAGCATTCTGGGGCCAGATTACAGAAACTTTGCACCGGTGCAAGTGGAAAGTTGCACGGTATTAGCACTAGGGCACATTTTGCCTTATTTTTAAAAATACTGGGACATATTAGAAAACCATTGCACCATGAAAAGTGCAGATTAGCACTGAATCTTTTTGCACTAGGGAAATGTTACCCTGATGCTCACATAACATTAGGGTAACATTTCCTTAGTGCAAAAAGATTCATTATTGATGCATTTTTGCACCAGGGCAAAGTGTGTCCTAGTGCTGATTCCATTCTGTTATTAGTACTAGAGAAATGTTGCCTTGATGCAAAAATGCAATAAAAATGTATGTATGTTTTTCGCACAAGGGCAATTTTTGCCCTGGTGCTTGTAACATGGCAAACTGCACATGTCCTTGTGCAATGGTCGTCAGATATCGCCCAGTGTTTTTAAAAAAAGGGCAATCCTTGACCTAGTGCTAATACCGTGCTACTTTGCACTTGCACCAGTGCAAAGTTTCTTTAATCTGGTCTCAGGTCTCACAATATGGGAAACTTTTTGAAATAGTGCAGTCTCGAACAGTGCAGGCAGAATCCATCTCATGAAGGATATATGCAACAGTGGTTACATTGAGCTCGGAGACAATGGTGGAAACTGAAGTGTTCATTGGCAAGCACACTACAGTCCTTTCGCAGGGACAGAGACTGTGCTAGTCTCTGTGAACCATCTGGACGGCTCAGGGAGATGTAACCTGCTCTGCAAGAGAAAGGCATGGCCCAATTAGCTAGAACCTGATGTGAAGGTAGGGTCATAGCTCAGTGGCAACGCCCTCGTTTTGGACGCAAGATTATGCAGAGCAAGCCAGGTTTGAATCCCGGGTCTGCGCTTAGAAACCTCTTCGGTACTAAGCACCTTATAGATAACCAATTTTATATATGTATATGCTCCAGCATATCTGGGCCATTAAGAATGTGGATCCAACATTCCCTATGGCTGTCCATTTTAAGGAAATTCACAACGGAAAGTTGGATGGCTTCACTTTTTTTTTGGCATTTATACAATAGCCAAACATCCGAGGGATGGCAATAGGGAATTGGCACTTAGACAACTAGAAACAAAGTGCATCTTGGACCTAGAAACCAAAAAACCAAAAGGCCACAATTTAGATGAAGAACTCTATACCTTTTTAGGAACTTAATCCTGGAGGACTGGAACATGAATGTGATCATGTCAGCCATTTAGATGACTTCTATTACAATTTTTTTGTGATGTTGTGTTGCCATGCCTTTCCATCCATTTTTTAATCTATTCTTAACACTAGTGAATCTGGTCTACTACTATGCCTTATGTCAAGCTGCACATATCAACATTAACTTTGTCAGATGTTTTGTGATACGTTATCTTAGCATTGCCTGTATTCTTCTCTTATATGCTTGAGAATATGATCTGTTTTCCTCTCCTCACATTTTATTATTTCTTCTTTTTTCTGCTTTTCTTTGGCTCTGTTTCGGTTTGCTATGGCTTATGGAGGCTGGCTCAGACCTAATTGGTTGTTTGTGCTCTCTTAGATTTGTCACAGGTTATTTTGATAACTGTATTTCAGGATGGTCTGTAGAGATTACTTTACATAGACATTCATGTCAATCCAGTGACATCTTTTATGGGTCATTTTTAAGCATAGCTTTTTACAGTATTTTGCAATACTGTTCACTTTTGCAATTTCATTTTATTGTTTTTGTTTCCCAGGTAGTGTTTTCAGGTTATTAATTCAGAGCGTCTCATTTTACAGCCACTCTCCCCTCAATTTATCGTTCTTGGTTTGGATTCCTGAAAATTAGCAGGGTGGGTCAGATTTACAATATTTTAACGTTGTGCTTTTGTCCTGTATATTTATTTTTTGACACACATAGACGCATTTATGAAGGACTGAACATGAGGCCTGGAACTATGCATACTATATATATGCGAGACTCTAGTAGCCCAGAAATGTAATGAAAATGTGCATTATTCTATTTTTAGGTTCTGACAGTGATTGCCATAGTGTTAGCATCAAAGAGATAAAGTGATTATATTTTTGCAGGTTTGCACAAGTCTAATTGTTGACATAAGATGTGTACAGGCACTAGGCACTTTATTGTTCTGTAAGGGATACACCTCCCAGTTTCATCCTGTTTTGCATAGTTGCACAGATCGAATGTTTACAAATGCTAATTTGCACTTGCATCATGCACTTTATTGCATATTTGCACAGTTCGAATTTTATCATGCTAATTTGTATGTGCACTATGCACCCCACTGATTAATGCTCACTGGAGGCCCTGAACACCTATATATTAGTTTGGCCAGAGTCATTTGTAATTCACATTCAGATTGAGGGCGCTTCTAATGTGTATCATTTACATATATTTTTGTGTATTATCATTAAATATGGACATTATAGCACAGTGTTTCTTTTATGTACACACTTTAGTCAACAAGTGGAGCCTTATCATCATGCTAGTAGTCACAATCAATATGGATGGTAATTTTGTGACAATAACTAAATGCATATGGATTATGCTAAAACGTTATGCACTACGCCCAAATATGTAATGAAATATTAGGTATTTCACAGAAAATGCTTGTGAGAAAGCTAATTGTAAAAACACATATCCACAATGCTACTTACGCTTCTGTATGTTTTTCATTTTCATTATGTGTAATCCTTAAACTTTTTACAGTTACGCCACTTCTTGCTAGTGTTAAAATGTCTGCCATGCTGGAATCATAGAGGCACTTAGCCTTCATGGGGACAGTCTATCTGACTACTGGGGGATATAGACTGTTGAGCCCTTTTAAGTTACCTTGACTATGTTTACAACTACCTACGTGACCAAGCAGTGTGGTACCGTGAAACACATCGTTTTTGTTTGGTTTCCTTATCATGTTGACTGATATTTATTAAAAAGCATTTTTCAGTCTGGTAAAGCGTCGGTGTCCCTGTCTTCGAGTGGAGAGTCATCCAGACGTCCTCCACTGTTCCAAGGAGTGCATTCCCTTTACTTTTTGTCTTGTCTCATTGTGGATCAGCAACAGAGGAGGGTTTTTATATATATATATATATATATATATATATATATATATATATATATATATATATATATATATATATATATATATATACATATTACAATTAACAGACATGTCCTGCCCCAGGCCAAGCCTTGGGATGTGTGCTGCATTAGTTTCCTAGCACACGAAAATCACTAAGGAACGACTCTGCCTTGTAGAAAACAAAAGCGAGGGTCAAACCTGTCCTTTCTTTGTACGGGGTCCCCTCCCCCATCAAGGTGAGGTTGCAGTCTGTATCTCAAACCCCACAAGTGGTTGAGGAAGGATAATATACATGTCCTCTAAATGTGAACACCCAGGGCCCCCTTTCCGTACTATAGAATACAATCTCTGCTACCAAAGAACAACCACCTCAGTGCAGATGGCTCAAACTACCTTTTTCACAGAGGGGCACTCTTGTTATTGAAGCCTTTGATTCTCATGTCCTGATTTCAATAACTTAACATATAGGACCCAGCTACTTGTAATGATCTATGAAGTCTGGAGAGTTAACGTACTCCTATCTCTCTCAGGGTATAAACTGCAATACAAAGGTGGGTGGCAGGAGCAATTGAATTGGACAAGCCACTGCATCAGACCCCTGAGCTTGATATATTTGCACGTGACCGCTATTTAAAGTGTCCTGCCCACTCCTGACATGTTTGCATCATTTACAAGGACATGCACCTGAAATGTCACATGATGAAGCACACGATTACCATCATGTTTTTTTTTTCTTCAAATAAATTAAATAGGTCACTCTGTACGACCTACTTGTAGGCACTAAGAAATGGCAGGTGTGAGTTAGAAGCAATTATAGATCAAGTAAAACAGTCATTTCATTTTTATTTATTTATTGGTGCATTTGTAAGGCGCTTATACAACAAGAAATTGGGCCTCATTACAAGTCCAGCGGCCACCGGCTGGTTTTTCTGGCTCGGTTACATCCAGACTCGTATTACCATTCAGCCTCCGTGACTCCCGGAATTACCAGGGCATTACGACCCTGGTGTCCCGGGAATTCCGGAGGCGGAATTCGGTAAATCCCCATTCCCATTGAGTCCCATTGAACTCAATGGGAATGGGGAAGTGGAAACACTGGCACCATATCGTGATGGTGCTGGTGTTTCCACGTCCGCCTGCAGGCGGGCGGTGTTAAACCCGGCAGGTCAGACCTGGCGGGAATGCCACCTCCCGCCTGCAGGACTCGGGATCGGGCGGTCCGGAATTAACAGTGGCGACGGGTTTACCACCACTGTTAATTCCGCACCGCCTGACCCGTAATGAGGTCCATTGGATTAAAACAAAAATGATGAGCAAAGGCAGAGGAGGTCCTACTCGGTCTTGTGAACATTTGGAATGTGAGCAAGTGCAGAGAGAGAGAAGGGTCAGGGAGGTGCGTACTTGCTAGAGGTTCCACAGAGAGGGAAATGCCAGAGAGCCAGTTGCAGTGTAACTGGTAAGTACCAGGCAGTGACCACTTGGCAGGAGAGTGGTCACCTGCAAGCACAAAAAGTTATGAAAACACAGGCCAGTGGGTGCCCAAAGGCAAGTGTAGTGGGAGGGCGGAGGCTGCAGGTAATTGGACAGAAGGCCAGAACCCAGAAGGACACATAAGGGCCCAGGCCACCAATCTCAGTGACTGGGGTTAGCACAGGAGGGAGAGGAGAAGGAGAAGAGGAAAGTCTTGAGGAGCTTGCAGAATTTTAGGAGATCCGGCTCAAGACGGAGAGGCAGGGGGAGACTGTTCCAGAGGAGGGAGCCAGACGAGGAAAGAGATCAGCCACCCACTCGCTGCTTAGAGAAGTGCTTGACAAGCATAGCGTTTGAGCTGGAAGAACTGAGAGATCTGGACTGAGAGTATTTGGTGAGAGCATGTTGTAGATAGCAAGATCCCAGGCCCCAGGCAGCCTTATGGATTATGTAGAGGGATTTTAATTTGATCTTTGCAGCAACCGGGAGTCAATTGAGAGATTTTAGGCTGGTGAGATGCAGTCCCTAGGCTTGAGGCCAAGGATAAGTCTTGCAGCACTATTCTGTTCTTGATTAGCTCGAGAGCTGGCGAGATGAAGAGAGTAGATTAATGAAAAGGCTGTTGCAATAGTCCATTTTAGAGAGTACCAGAGCTCTAGAGACATTGTGTTTATGGGGGAAAGTGAAAAAGTAAGGGTACCTCTGAGAAGGTGGTGTTGGAAATGGGCCTTCTTGGCAAGGTCCAGGATGTGGGGAAGGAACAAGAGAGAGGAGTCGAAGATGACTCCACAGTTTCTGGCTTCAGAGGAAGGAGAGGGGGGAGAGCCAATAGAGGATGGCCAGAGTGAAGGGAGGAACTAATGAAACGGAGTCCCAAAAGGAGGGATCTCATTCTTGCCACCATTGAGACAGATATCATTAGAGGCACACCAAGATTGAATAGCAGACAAGTAGTCAGGAATGGTAGAGGAAGCGGGAAGAGGTTTAGAGGAAAATTTGAAAAAGAATTGGGTGTCATCTGCACAACACTGGAAGTGCAGGGAGAAATTGGAGATAAGTGGAGCAAGTGGAGAAAGATGTTAAAGAACCAGGATGAAAGGATAGAACCCTGGGGAACGCCACAAGTGGAGATAGAGATGGGGAGGAGGAAGAACCCAGGATGACCTGGGAGCGAGGGTCAGTGGGGAAGGAGGTCAGCCAGTCTAGTGCCCACTCTGAGATAGCAAGGGTATCATGGGGCCGGGTTATGAGTATAGAGTGGTTGATTATATCAAAAGCAGAGCAGAGATTGAATATATGAGAACAGCAGGTGGGTTATAGTCAAGTGATGCTAGCAGTTCTTCAAAAGTGTTCAGGAGAGCAGTGTCTGTGCCTTTGGATG
Organism: Ambystoma mexicanum; assembly: GCF_040938575.1. NCBI lineage: Eukaryota > Metazoa > Chordata > Amphibia > Caudata > Ambystomatidae > Ambystoma > Ambystoma mexicanum. Next base: position 1,041,241,905 of record NC_090934.1, on the reverse strand, counting down.
CTCAGAAACCAGAATGATGATTGTGTAAGCAGCCAACGAGCTCAGTATGCTGGTTTATTTGGGGGAAGACCAACTTCTCCAGAAGTTTCCCAAGGAAGGGAGTGATAGAGATGGGGTGGTAGTGAGCCAGGCACGAGGGGTCGGCGGAATACTTTTTCAGGATCGGTTACACAAGGGACTGCTTGAGGGCAGAGAGGAAATAGCTGGTACAAAATAATGATTACAGAAATCAGCAAGTGCAGAGGCAAGGGAACCAATGTTGTCCTTAATAGTTTTGGAAGAACAGGGTGAGACCTGTTTGGAGAAGACCTTCAGAGAGCGGACAACATTAGTGACCTCTTCCGATGTGATAGGAGAGAAGGAGGAGAGAGAGAGGATGAGAGAGGATGAGAGGCCAAGGGTGGCTTGGAGATGGGAGGAGAGGAGGGGAAAGGGAGGAAGAAGGAGTACTCATGATGTCCTGAGTTTTTGCAGTGAAGTGGGTGGCCAGTACAGTGCAGAGGGCCTAGGAAGGAAGAGGCAAGGTGGATACTGTATAAGGATTGGCTAGTGCCTAGCAGATTTTAAAGAGTTCAGCCATGTTGTCGGATGTTCCAGAGATGCAAGCCTGGACGTGCACCCTCTTTTTGGAATGAATGGAAAGACAATATTGCCTTTGGAGAAGGCGACAGGCCAGTTTGTCAGAGGATGAGCTTGTGGTCTGCCACTTACATTTAGCAGCTCTGCAATTGCATTACAATGCTGCTAGATCAGAGTTGTACCACGTTTTACACTTGATGGAAGGTTTCAGGCAGGTCCTCATGACAGTGGAAAGAATGCAGAGAACGCTAGTGAACGCAATATGAAGGTTTTCAAGAGCCAAGTCTGAAGTAGATTCAGCATTGGGAGGTTTGGGGGATGAAGGTGGAGGTGATGGCAGCAACTGACACTTGTTTCATTGAATGGATGACCGTGAATGAGGCTGACAGAGCTGTGGGAGGTTCGGTCAGAGGGCCGAAAGGACCTAGGTGGGAGGAGTTGAGGTAGTGTTCTGACCATGAGAGTGGGGTGGAGAGTTCACCCGAGAGCAAAAGATTAGTATGGATGAAGGCATTGTGCGTGTGTCCAGATGAGTGGGTAGTACCGGAGGGGAGAATAGAAAGGGGGAGAGAGGTGCAGAGGTCACGAAAGAGAGTGGAAGCTGGGATTGAGGAGACAAGGTGGATGTTGAAGTCACCCAGGAGGAGGAGATTAGAGGTAAATGTCAGGCGAGAGGAGGAGAAATTGGCCCATTCTGAGAGGAATGGGGGATAGGGCCAGGCGGCCTGTAGATAGTGGCAATGGTCAGAGATGAAGTAGGTGAGATGCCAAGCTTGCAAACAAGGCATTCAAAATGGAGAAGGCCGCCTGAGAGAGTACAAGAAAGGCCACGAGGTGCAGCTTTCAAAAAGATATTGCACACCACATTGCGGTACAACACACTAAACTACATAATAAAGCCCCATGAATAAATTGGACTTAATGAAGTACTGTTGTTCGTATGCGTGCAGCAGTACAATATGTATAGCATAGTCCCACTGAGCTTACCTGGCGTTGATAATCCTCTCGGTCGGGTCGCATCGTGGACTCAGTGGGGATGAGATGAGCCTGCAAGTGCATGTGGAGGAATAAGGAGTTCATCCCATGTATAATGACAGTAAGGTGCCATGTAAAGTTCCCCACCAGACCACTCTAAAAGAAGGATGCTATGTTAACATACACGGGTATAACTATCAGATGAGAACAACACGAAAGAAGACGTTTTCTAAAGGAAATATCTTAACCCAGTTGTATTCTTTTGCACTAAGGTGTGTGCTAATTCCATAACTGGAAAAGAAAACTTCTACATGTTCATAAGAATAGATATTATTTTAGGAATCAATTCTCATTTTTGCATTTGAAATGACAACTGTGGGAATCATGAGTAGGGATGTCCTTTTTTTGGTTGAATTACTTAGATTCCATCTGATTTACATCCTTCTACTTTAATGGGGATGCCTAGGGCATTCCCTATATTACTATTAGCTGTTACAAAAAACTAGTTTGAGCGGTTACATGTATGGCCATTCTTAGGTCAGTGCTCTTTTACAAATTACTAACTAGAGACATTCTCACATGTATATCACTTCTATTTTTTTCAGTTTTTATATTTATTCAAGTGGGAGCTGGCAAGCATTTTGTATCCTTTAGAACTACCTTAAGAGTTTAAAACTTGTGTTAATATGAACTATTTAAACAGGCATTGAAGAGGAGCCACCTTTGCAACATCTACATTATGTAAAATGAGTCTTTCTTTAGTGTTTAGGACCACCATCACAAACCAGAAGATCCTTTAATTGATTGGCTCTTGAGAGATTCGTGAGCATTGGAGTGTCAGAGAGGATGATCTAAGAAAGCAACTTTCGAATTACAGAGGAGCCTTTCAAACACATAGAAGACTGACCACTATTTGTTCCAGGTTAGAGAGATGAGTGACTAACTCAGTACAAAGGAGTTGGATACCAAAGAAAGACCTGTGGCGAGGGAGACACCAGAGAAAAAACTAGCCTGAGGTCAAGAAAAGAGTCATGTAAGAAGACTCAGGCCCTGATTCACAGAGCGTGTTCCAATGGGGTTTTGCCATTATAAAACAAGTCTTTGAATAAGGGCCTCAGTAGAGTCAAACTGACAGGTCCTTGGTAGTAACTCTCGACTGTCTCAGATACCAAAACTGTCATGCAGTGAGGTCAAAGATACAAATTAATGTGTAGGAGAGAGGGAAAAAGAGTATCAAGCATGGAAGCGGGATGGGGTACCTGAAAGTCACAAACGTGTGGAGAAGGTGTGTAGAAGGAGGACAAGAGGAAAGAGAGGTTTAACAAAAGGTGTGCGATGTTTTAAATGCAGATACATGGGAATGAGTGGAGTGAGGTGACAGCCTTGAGTGAGGATGATACATGCCTTGCTCATTTTCGACTTAGAAACAAAGAGAAATGAACCATAGAAGCATAAACATGGTATTCATGCTAGTATGCCAGATTAATCAGAAAGAGAACTAATAGCGAGAGACTATTTGTCTTGCATTCTGGGAAATGTGGTCCTAAATGCCAGCTTAAGTACAAAGGGAAGTAAAACAGAATAATGGTGCTCATTTTGTGTGCGATAAATATAGGCCTCAGTGCTAATGTATGCATAGTGAGAACTAAAACAAGCTTTTCCTGCTGCATGCTGGAAGCTGTGGTTCAAACAGCCTGTTTACGTCTAAGGGAAGCGAAAACAGTCCGATTTATGATCAATTTTAAATTGAAGTGAAAAGTCTAATTCCTGTTGCATATGGAAGACGGTGTCCCCATTGCTGAAGGCAAAAACCACTGAAATAAGTTGTTTAAGTTGCACAATTCTGATTGACCGCTGAAGGATGCAAGTAAAAATAGCAGATCAAGTTTTAAGAAATCGGTGCCTGCTATTTATGTTACACACGATGAGAGGTGACACTAAGGGCCTAATTCACAGAAGTGTTTTATGATGGCAAAACATCGTTGGACAATGCTCCGTAAATCAGGGTCTAAGACTCAAATTAAATGGAATGAGTTACATGTTCGATAAGAAACTGGTTCATTATTATCTTTGTAAAATAGATGCCCAACCCAGAACGAAAAATAACTAATTTGATTCCCATACCAATCCTGTATTTGAAAATAAACTAATGAAACCAAATAAATAAATAAATAAATAAATACAAACAATGAAACAAAATTCTCTATTATTAATTTAACTGAACATTATTGTTCTGCTGAAGGCGAAGTCGATCCACACAGAACACTTAGAACTAGGTATATTCCGAACTTGAAAACATCAACTTTGCATCTTTGCACAATGGCTTGGCTCCTCGATGACCGCCATTAATATGATACACTGCAACAGAGGCGTAGCCCGGATAGTCTAACAAGTGGGGCCTGAAGCTAATGTAGTTGGACCCACTGCGGTGACATGAACATCTGTAAGTGCCCACACAGCTGTGCCGAGTGGGCATTTACAGATTTTGGTTGGGCCTTGCCCTCTGAGTCCCTACCCTGTCTACGCCTCTGCACTGCAACATACGTCTTCCATCTTTGCCTCAACAGATGTTTTGGACTACAATTCTCAAAACATCTAGCTATTGACTGTGCTGGTTAATTATGATGGGAGTTGTAGTCCAAATCATCTGCCGAGCCCATGGTGGCAGACCCCTCCTGGGCTACAAGAATGCTTATATTAGAGATAACATCGTTTGATAACAAAGGTGTTCTTTTAGAAATCCGTAGCTACAGTCATCAAAGAATGATATCCTTACTCTGTGTGAAAACAACTTCTAAATGCATTGAGTCTCTGAGCTGCATAGTGCACCTGGGATCTCTTGGTATAAAAACGTTGCAGCTTAGAGATCAATAAAGATCCTGACCTATCACAAACTAGATTATACAAGCTCCACCCCTTGATATTACCCGATGTATCCGTTCCGCCACCAAAGGCTGTGAGAAATACAGCACAGGCAAGCAGTGGGAGCACACGGTGTCACTGCCTAGTGTGGTGGCCTGCATTGTGTCTGGGTATCACTGCCACCTTTGCTGTACATCTGGCATGACACAATTCAAAGCAGTAAACATCACAGACGAACAAACCAGGCTTTACGTCTTTTGAAAACAAATGTTTGGCATTCCGGCGTAAGGGCTATTGCACTGTTCTGCAAATGTTGGCGCTCCAGCGGTTTTGGACTACAACATCCAACAGCCCTCTCTAGTTTGGTCACTGGTGTGGTGGGGTGGTCATGGTAGTTAAGTTGAAATCATCTGGAGAACTGACCCCTCCTCTATTTAAACAATCACAAACATCCTATTTCAACTGATTAAGGACGTTAACACCTTGTTTACAATATAATTGCAGAAGCTAAACTTGCAGCAAAAGGGTGCCATGGATCCACCATCTACAACAATTAGTTCTCACAAAAGACAAAGCTAAGTAGTCAGTGGGCACACAGTGCCCTCTACTATATGTAATATTTAGTATACACAGGGACGTCATTTAGGGGTCACCAGGTGCGACCCCTGAGGTCTCCCTTGCTATTACTGTGGTCTCCCTTGCTACCTCTGGAAAAAAAAATACTACAACAAAAAATATTATTATTTTTATTAATTTGAGGCTCCTGGGCTGTGGCGAGCAGCATATGGCTCTTTGTTTCTGGAGTGGCTGTTTTTCTGGTAGCTATAGCCGGTAAGATATTTCAGTGGATTGAGCTGCTGCAATGTGTGTGTGATCTGCAGGTTCGACTCCTGGCAAGGTCAACTCAGCCTTTCATCCTGCTGAGTTTGATAAATGTGTACAAACACAGGTTGGGTGATACTGTATGTATATTTGTTCTATATGAAGCGCTTAAGCCAGGGGCGTTGCTAGGGGGGGGCTGAGGGGGCTATAGCCCCGGATCTTTTGGCTGTAGCCCCGGATAGAAGCTCAGGAGCTACAGCCAAAAGACTAGCTAGCCCCGAGTCCTGACAGCCTGGACATTAGATTAGCCCCAGATCTTTTCCAGACCTAGCCACTCCCCTGGCTTAAGCGTAAGTGCTATATAATAACACATCATTATTCTTTCGCCTTGGATGTCTGCTTGCATTCACAGTTATTTGGTAATATGGGCCTATACCCACTGGCATTAACGATACATATGGTAATCCATTATTGTATGAATTGTATATAACTGTAAAGTGATATTGTAACCATATTGTTCGTAGTGTACTTAGACACAATGCTATGTGATGCCACTTCCTGTTTTGTCAAGGATGTAAAGGTCATGTTCCATCGCTTTCCATGATGTCACTTCGGGTTGGGATCAAATTACATCACTTCCTGTGATGTCATTAGAGGTCAAGGGTTGTGTGATGTCACTTTCGCTACACCTGGCATTTTGGTGAAATGACGTCCCTGAGGATAAACTGTTTGAACTACCTTATTTTAGCACACATGTAGTTATACACTGGACTTCAAGGTCTTTTCCTCGACATGACCTCCATCTTCTTGGGGTTTCGCAGTGGGATGCAGAAGCTAGACCTGTGCTACACCAGTCACAATGTGCAATCTGCTTTCACAGTCAATGATAAACAGGTTGCACGTGGTTATGTTGGGGCACGGTAGAAATATTTGGTCAAAGAAATTCATCAAAACTAGTCTGCTGGCTTTAAAAGAGCCAGGCTGCCTCATTCGACGCGTGTAAACAAAGTTAACATTGACTGATGTAAAGTTAAACTTCAGGGTCCACTGTTTCATGCAGGATTTGCTTTGTGTAAGGGGAACACCCAAATCGCGTTTAAAATACCATGTGCTATAAAACTCCCATCAGCAATTACCAATTTCATTTTGCAACAACATTGTTATATTTGTGTGGACTTCAAATAATGCACGTCTTCTGATAAAGGATGTCAAATGCAGCTGTGGTTACCGAAGCCGGTAGCCCACGCTTATCTTTAGAATGACACGGATCAAGGGACAGAAACCATGAACAATACGTATCACGGCAACGAAAGCAAATGCACAATTAAAAATTGCTGCTGTAAATTGGTAAGGGAATTCAAATATGAACGAACAGCCGGCTGAAGGCAGGCAAACAACAGCTTGTGCACTTAGAGCAAGTTACATTTAATTAAAATGTTGTCACTTTAATTAAACATGGGAAATCATTTAAGACTACTCGATCCCAAGTTTATCCCCCTCGTAGACTTGTGTTGCATGCTCAGTCGATGAGCACTTAGCCCTCTCTATGGTATTATGCTGAAAGGACAAACCTGTGAGGATGATCCTCGTTAACACACTCTGTAAACATACGTGTTACTCTTGTCGAGAAGCTCACGCTTTCATTTCATACTGCATTTGGCTCATGGGCCATCAGAGAATGTGTGCTTTAAAAGTGGCGATAGCCTAGAACTATGAAGGTAGGGCAGATGAAGTGAGCACACAGACAGAGATGCAGGGCTGGACTGGGAACCCAATGAGGCCCTGGAAATAATGTTCAAAGTGAACCTTGCAACCCATAAATACATTATTAGCAGGCATACTGTGCATCATGGAATGCCACTTAAATTCTATTGTTCCTTCATTTAAAATCATATAATGGGGGAGGGGAGGGCAGGAAATCATTTAACATATATTATCTTCCCATCAAAACTGTACATTAGGCACATGGTAACACAAGGTTTTTTTTTGTTGCATTTTCTCGCATAGGGTATTAATTAGAGCAACCAGTGGGGCAGTATTGTTTCGAAAGTAATGATGAGGAATGATAGCAGAGATATGACCAAGGGCTTAATTTTGACTGAACCAGCCGGAATTAAGGTGCCGGAAACAACATTAGTTGTACCTTTTCCAGACCAGCTCACTCTGAGTCTGCCGGTAGGCGCTGTAAAGTACCGGCAAGCCTGACCGGCCGGTAGTTCAGGCCCCTACTGGTAGATAAATCACTGAAGAGCTTCAGTGTTCCTATTCCCGTGGAGTCCCATGGGGCTGCAAAGGAAAGGGAATTTACGGTTCCGCTGCCGCCCGTATTGGGCAGCAGAAATGGTAAGCTGAGGTTGCTAGTAGGCCACTGCTACTACCTGCAGCCTACAGTCAACCAAAGACTGTACGTTTAATCTCCTTCCTACTCCGCTAGCCACATCCATAGTAGTCATCTGTCTCTCAACAATGCCCCGCTCACAACAGAGTGTAGGTAGTGGGCAAAAGAAGGGATTACCAGACGAGGGAGGCATAAAAAAAAACTGATGGGGCTCCTGTTCACCCTGCCTATCTACCCTGTAAGCAGAGGCGTTGCTAGGGGAGCGCTGGGGAGTCTAAAGTCCCAGGTCTTTTGGTTGTGGCCCAGGATAGAATTTTAGGGCGTCAACCAAAAGGATAGCCAGCCCGAGTCCCGACAGTCCCGACATTAGTGTAGCCACAGATCTTTTCCACACCTAGTTACACCCCTGCCTGTAGGCTCTGCTTACTAGGAACCCTTTATTTTACAACAGATGCATTTCATTTCAAATATTGTTCCGACCTACAGCTCCACTCCTCACCAGTGAGACCAATAGCTGGGGAAGTGCGAAATGGCTAATTGTATTGCCTCCTTTTTGTTCCAATTCTCTTCTTGCACTATTCTAGGAGACCCACATTTTGGGGCAGATGCATCCCCAAATCCGTTAGCATCTTTTTTAATGAATCCGTGACTACTATACTTTGACTTTGCTTCAGAAAGTACCCACATCAATGGGCATGCCTTGCATGTCACATTACACAATGAAAGATTCCAAGCTGAAAAACACTATCTGAAAATTCAGTCAGACCATCTCTTTGTGTTTTTCTTTCTATAATGTATACCTGTGTGACACAACCTTTAATTCCTAACAACGTCATCATTGTGACGAAAAGTGACCCGCCAGCAGGACTTTCGACCATAAAAGACATTGGTTTGTCCAGAAGGGATCAAATTCCTTGGAAAAAAACAATGCATTTAGCATCACCCTTTTTAATTCTGTGACTAGAACTTTGCAACAAACTAAAAGTAACGTTCAACAGGTCTGATACGGACAGACAGGGAAGATGTGAGCAGTTATATTGTCATCTGAAGACTTGTACAAGAGGGTTTGTTTACACTATTAAAAGCTATTGGGATCACAACATTGAATCAGCAGCTAATCAATTAACTGCCAGGCTATTATGCAACTCTATCCAAAAAGGATAGCCTTACTCGTCCTTGGCACTTAAGAGGTTAAAGACTATTATCCCTATAACTCTTGAACTAATCCAGAGAAATGATTTCCTTCTAGACTTCCCTCTCAGGAGCTGTGTCACAGGTGTTTGTTCTTTTTCTTTATAAAGACTTCTTGTATCAAAAAAGGACTTGGATGGGACAAATGAGCATCCAGGCTTTTGTTATTCCTTTTTAACTATCCATAGCCTGGATAACAAACTATTTTCTGTGGCGCCCACAATAACATAACAGGTGTGTTGTAAAGCACACGTTCACCCTCCAAGGGGCATCTTGGCGCTAATAACATATGTTTATTGTTACCCAACTTAATGGTACTCATTTTATTGACCACAGGAGGATGAAGGGCTGAGTGGACCTGCCGGGATTCGAACCTGTGACCATGAGGTCCTACACAGGTCTCTGCAGTGGATGCATTAGTCCACTGAACCACAGACCCGTTAATAATGTCTGCTCTTACAAAAATATGAAACCTAAATCTTCAGAAGCAGACCATGTGCAAAGTTCTCAACTTTTACAACATCAACAGGGTTTTGTGGAATTCCTTGTAGCATCTATCAACATGAGCTTAGGCTCTAGCTCTATGCTGCCTTACCTGGAAGTTGGGTTATACAACCACATCTAAAGAAGCCTGAATTGGATGCTGTTCTGACTATTGGCCAATTATAAATCTCCCACCCTAACCTAAAATAGTGGAAAAGGATATTTATTCAACAGCTCCAGTTATTTCTAGATGCAGATGTACAAGCAAAGATCTCAAGGCATCACAACCCCTGTCCATTCTTTGAATCAACTCTGTTTCTCACTTCAGATCCTGGTTCAAACAAAAAATGCTTCTCTAGGCAACAGGCCCATAGTGCCCCAATCTGTTAAGGTAATGATTTGCTTCAAATGTTGTCAATGGTGTAGATACCTCTATATTTGCTTCAAGTACTCGACAGTGCTGTAAGTATGTTTATAAAACTGTTTCAGTTTGTGAAAACCAGACCGGATGGAAGTGGCTAAAGAATATGCTTGGCCAACTTGAAAAAGCAAATCCATGAGAAATTAGGGTTGCCTCATGGAACACACGAGGCCACTCCCACTTCCTCAGTCCTGGTCCTTCACTTGATCTTATTACCTCTTTTCCAATTTTTATGCTGCAGGAGAAGTGGCTTCTCAATGATTACTACATTGATACTCATCAGATTTTTCAAAGACATGCAATGTCTTTGAATTTTTCTACAATGGTAAAAGTAGAACAACTAATTTCAACTATGCTATCCTGATTGCTAAGCGAAAACATCGTAGAGAGCCACAGAACTTAAAGAAAACTTCCCTAGCTAATCACCAATATCTACATTTAAAAAAGCTCTTGACTAACAAACACAGGAATTGGTGTAAACAGCATAAATTCGAAACCACTAACAAAAAATGGCAAGATATGATGGGTAAACTAAAAGACGGAGATACTCGTTTAATATGGAGTGTGCTTAACAAAGCACGTGTGCCTTCTGGTCCTTCGCCTCTTAATGCTATTGCTGAAGATACATGGCACACCCATATTACGAACCATATGTATGATAGCACCCTGATACCCGAATTTGACTTTGAAGTGAGTGAATGGCCTTTAGACTTCACTAAAAATGACATCATAAAGATTATAAATAAATTAAACAATTCCAGAGCCCCAGGACCAAATGGTCTAGCATCTATTGTCATAAAGAGTGACCCATTGAAATGGGTGGATATCTTGTACATACTCTGCAAACAGGTTTTCCAGGAAATAACTATTCCATTATCCTGGTTGATGTCAATTCTGATACCAATTTTTAATGCAGGCACTCGATCAATCCATGGTAATTACAGCATTCTTTCCATCCTTGATACTACCAGCAAATTTTTCACTGCTATTGTACTTGATCACTTGCAGAGCTGGGTGGATACTAACAATCTATTACACCCTCTTCAATCAGGATTTCGCAAGGGTTGTAGCACCACCCATAATATCCGTATCCTTGACGCTATTACTACACAGGCAAAACAATCATCTAATCCATCCGTCTATGTTACCTTTGTAGATTTCAGCTATGTGTTTGATAAAGTAAATTGCATGCTACTCTGGAAGATTTTGGTCGATCTGAATTGCCCTAAATGGTTACTCGATATCATTGTAAAACTACATACTAACAAAGTAGCTCGTATGAGACTAGATAGCGAGGGCCACTTATCTAACCCTATAAAGATTAATGAGGTTGTCAAGCAGGGTTGCATGCTCAATTGATAAGACGACTGGAATGTTGTGCAGATGCCCTGTGAGCTTTAGACAAACCAAGATTACTGCTCTTCTCTATGCAGATGACCTGTTCGTTATTGACCATACATTTACAGGTATGAAGCTTTTGTTGGAGGAATTGGGATGTTTTACTAATGATAAGGACATGAACATAAATATCAGTAAAACCAAAATTATGTTTTTTTCTAGCAAAAGAGTAAATCAACCCAAAATGTCTCTCAGCTGGGGCACTATTGAATATGTGTCTCTATTCTAATATCTTGGGGTAGAAATTGATTGTGATAGGGATTATGTTAGCTTAATAACCAAAAAGACTCGCCAGGCGAAGCATATCTCTATGTTGGTTCGTAGTTTTGTGTTTAACTATGCAGGGTACTCACTGCAAGGCATTTTAATGCTTTACTCGCAATGGTTTATTCCGGTGGTTTCCTATGGTCTCGAAGCACTGACGATAAAAAATCTTGAATGGCTTAACTGAATTGAAGGTTTCTTTTGGCGTACGGTGCTATGTCTTCCATGTACATGCCCAATACAGTATATTCGTACACAAATCGGCCTGACATCTTTGAAATGTATTATTCAACAACAACGAGGTGTTTATGTCTTGAAAGCTCTACATTATCCTGAGAGCATGATCCAATGCATTATTACGACTGATATCATGCATATTCAAGACGAGAAAAAGTATAATACATATGACTCAGAATGCAGAGATCTTTTCAATAACTTAAACTGGACAATTGACAAACTCAGAGGTGGGCGCTTCCAAACTATCAAATATGCCTTCAAAAAGAAAATACATATTGACTGGAGTAATAATTTTGAATATATTAACAGCTTACGCATCAGCCAATATCTTGAGGGCATAGTATATACATATTTAAAACCTCAAATATACTTAATCAGATGCCATAGCCCTGCAGTTTGTCAGTTTAGACTTTTAATGCAAACCAATCAACTACCTACATATGGCTCTCAATGGAAACTTGATACCAACCAGAGATTTTGAAGGATATGTAATAACCTACATTCTCTTGAAACCATAAGACATATCCTCACAGAATGCCCTAAGCTTGAGAGTTGGTATTATAACTTGTACAACCAATATGTATATTGTCACTCTACTATAGCTTCTATACACTTTTGGCAATTCTGTCTAAATTCTTCAATGAACTCTTTGCACATTGCACTTTATAGGATTTGGACTGTAGCCGAATTGAAGTGGAACATGTCTTCTCCTGTCTAAACATAAGCTCATGTGGATGATAATTGCTCTTTAAATAATACCCAAGGGTATTATTATTAATTGAAATCCTGCACTTTATAGCCATGACTGAAGATAATGATGATGTTTATGTGCCATATTTAAATATGTTATGTATGTTGTATGAAATGTACACATATGATTTTAACAAAATGAGCTAGATCTATACTAATGTATCTCTTGGATAGGCATTTTTATGATTGATGATGAATGTAGAATTGTTGTGTATTGTTGTTGTTGTGAGAATAAGTTGTTTGTTGATACAGTTGTTAAAGTTCTATTAACTAAAATACAACTATAGTAATAAATAAAAAATATGTGCATATGAGATCACAGCTCGGGGTAGCAGAATATTCTTAGAATGTCTCTATTTTCTTTTGCCAACTTTGGCTGTGAAAGTTATGGGTAAAACTGCCACTGGCGTTTGATGACACCACGATTTAAGTAGATTATATTGAATGGAAATGCATGACATAAGACATGAATAACTCTATTTTTCTATATCATGACATGTGGTCTGAGCATTTTCACATTTAGTGAGCAGATAATGTATCTGGCAACATTAACAACCATATAGTGTCAAAATCTGACATTTGAAGGGAAGACCTAACTTGTGTGTGAGGAAGTGACTACTGCTCTGCAGGAGTGCAGGGATGCGTGGTGGCCCGGGTCGGACTGGGCCATACAATTGTCTTGGGCACCAATGAAAAAAGTGGCCCACTGTTTCAAATGGCTTCTCATTCCTTTTGTGACACTGTTTGAATAGTACCCAAGGGGGAGTTTCTTGATGAAATGTGATGTAAATTTTGCATTTTAAAGAATATTTGTTCTGCAAAACTGTTCAAAGCTACTAGCTGCATAATGAAGTAACTCGTGAAACTTGCCGATATTGCCCACAAAAGTGATCCGCTTTCACCCCAAAAACTGTCCCACACCATAATTTTGTGTTTTTGGTTCGGCCATGAGCCTATTGCCCTATAGGACAGTCCGAGCCTTGTAGTGGCCGGACTGCCACTCAGCCTCACACTACTAATAAACCTGCAGCAATCACAGTCATAAAGATAAAACAGACACAGTCCGATGGGTATACCTCCTTTGCCTTTTGTGTTAACAAGGGCAAGCTATCTTCTCAGGAGGTGTGTGTGCATTAACTGTAGTGACCCAAACAGCAATACAGATGAGAATTGTTTTGACTTCGCGATAAGTCAGCTTTAAGGCACGGTTTCTGTGTGTTTTTTTGTCAGTGCATGAGACAACTTTAATTAAAGTATGGGGTAGAGAAACCCTCTTTTTTGTTTTTGAGCCTGTGTCATGAGGGATTATGCAGTATATATATATATATATATATATATAGATATATACACAGGATGTCCACCTTTCACACATACAGGTATGCTGTACACCACTTCAACAGTTTGCTAAATTATTCTGTATTTCCAATTTAGCACATCACCTCTATTTTATTCCAAAAAAGTTATAATTTGGTCATCATATAGGAAAAGCCTAATTGCAAGCTCTCAGGTTTTGACATATATGCACATTTTTATACAATCAATTCTCCTGAAACCCAAAAGAAACACCATGTTATACAGTCATATAATGCTCTTATAAGGTGCTAAACACGCAGTGAGAGGGGTTAGTATTTATAGCGACTCATAGTGTTGCTCCTATTCCAATACACATTTCAGTCGACACTTTTCGTGTTTCCAGCATGAGTAAAATCTCTACATTTGTTATAGTAGCTGTTCTCATGCTTTCCTCAGCACTGGTAAAGAGGAGAGGGGGACCTTGATGTTGTCTTGCTTATCGAAAAAACTTCTTGGTTAGGTACTACGTATACAAATTAAAATTTAAATCAATGACATTAGGGCTAGGTGTATCTACACGTGTATTTCAATTAGCTAAAACGTGTGGGTAACATTCATACCTCCTCTATTTTCGGTGTATCAGGCTGTGTGTCTTGCGTTAGGTGTCTTACGTACACCACAACTTATTTGTCTGTGCCTTGTTGGTTGCGATCAAACTTCCGATTTGGTTTCTTATCACAAAATATTTCTGTGAATATTACATCATGGATTCAAAAACCTGTCTTTACCATTAGTGTTGTTCAAACATTTCTTATGAAAACTACCATTTTGTCTGGCTGACATAGACATAGTGAACCCGAAGGTGGGTGGCTTATGTACGAAAAGGGTCTGAACCTGAAGGAGGGAGAACTAGGGATGGAAGGTCAACATGCCAAAGGTTAATTGAAAAAGGAAATTTGCATTTGTTTTGTTGAATGCCATTTGTGAGGGGTCTGCGCCGAAAGAGGAGGACTCAGGGGTGAAGCCTCACCCAACATATATGTGGAACGGAATTTTGTGTTTGTTTTTGGATACATCAGGCCTCGAAGGCAAATGACTTTTTATTGCAAAGAGACTTAACCATCAAAGAACCTGTTAGCTGCTGCAGAATTGCCAGCTTGTGCTGGGAAGGCTCGAGCATGTGCTGTGCTCAGGAAATCCACTTTGTCCCATGCTTAAAACATGGGGAAGGGAGACCCCTGACAATCACACACTGACTTATTATTTGTGAACACTTCTTTCTTTATTAAAACCCTATCTCACACTCTTTTAGTAATTAGTTGTAAGGAATTGGCAATAGATTTTTCTTAGTATAGGCCCTTTTATTTTGACACAATGACACAAGAGCTGTCTTATTTTTCATTTGATGGTCAACACTTGCTCCCATCTTAGATTTAGGTTTAGAGTAGGTGTTTTTCCACCCTGCATTTACAGTTTAATAAACATCCTTCAACTGTGATCACTTGTATCTGTCTTTACTGCTGCCAGCATGAGTTCCTTCCAGTGAGTCCTCCTTGCTCTGCACTCCCAGTCCATAGAGTATGGCCAGCACCTAAGGGCTTTCCTTCAACTCCAATGGGAAACCTGGTCCTAGTGCAGATGGCAGCGTGCCAGCCTTTTTCCACAGCTATTCACCTGCAATGTTTACTCGGGGCAGAGTTCTAATTTGCCTTCCAAGCCTTCTGCCTTCATCTAGATGTCTGAGGACTTTAAAATGGATTGCACTCTGAGGAGAGGTCCAAACGTGTATTCTTCTTATGGTGTGCAAAGTTGAAATAAATGATGGATTGGGATACCCCTTCACCTATAAAGGTAACATGTCCCAATGGGCTGGAGAAAGCAAGCATGCTTTAAGGGGGAAATACCTATAGCTCAAACAAATTACCTTTGTCTTCTGACATCATGCTCTTGCTGTCTGGTCCTGCAGGAAATATGGGTACCGGAAAGAAGAGCCTTAACAAAAAAAAATACATTGGTAAAACCCTTCTGAGGCCACATATTCTCTTTGGCTACTCTAAATCTGCCCCTTTCCATGGACTGATGACTTCAACGGCCCTTTGGTTTCCAATGCCCAGGTGTGAGGGAGTCCTTTATGTGCATGCCCCTTTGTAGCAGGGCTCCCTGGAAATCTCCAGGTGAGAGCTCCTGTGCTCTGAGTGTAGGTGGCAACTTCATCACGGGTATTCAAATGAGGGCATTTTCTCACTTTAAAGAGCGAAGCCAGCCAGGCTAGCATTGAATATACATCTCCTTGACATCATTGGTGTGTGCTCACAAAGTTGATGCTGGCATGATATCTAACTGGGGTGGCTTTAGAAATTGTCAGTAACCATACCACCACCAGTTCTGGCTTATCGCTAATAACCAGGTATAACCAGGTATACCAACACATTGGATACATAGATGTAGAAGTGAAAATGGCATCCAGAGACTAATTTGTGCTCCAACAGCTGTCAGGAATGCACATGCAAACCTTGACCCTGACCTCTGCCAATGGCGAGCAGGGGCCACAGATGTCAGGAAACGGGTGCGTTAAAGGTACATGGATGCTCTAGGCTTTTAGCCCGGAGCTTTTGTGAAAGTGGGGTCTGATTATTTGACCTCCCTTTCAAAAACAGATTACCTGCACCTATTAATACAAATAAAAAAATCCAGGTCTGTCACAATCTCAGTAGATGGCATTCTGTCCGAGCCAGTACTTGAAATAATCTGCCACTGCCAAGGCGCATGCTGATTATACCTGATAGTACTGAAAACAATTTCACTAGAGCATTTGCTGGCCCTGGCTGCATTGGAATTTGCTGACTGTGTCAAAAGGTCAGGTTTATGGTCTTACGCTGAAGTTCTGTGGGTATTTCTTTGGCCAGGGAAACTATTTTGAATTTGAGGCTTGTACATTTGGAGGCAATGCACTACTTATCATCACCTGACACTCAACCACAGTTTGAGCTGGGCTGCCATAAAGTGCACCCTTAATTTCCTGCAATCTTGGTGGCAAGTGAATGCATTAAATGAAAGTGAGGGGCTTGAATGCCTATCCTTTCTCTGACCACTCCATGCCACCTTTCTTAGTAAAGCATGTCCGTTTGCGTCTGTTATTATTTGGAGTTCAATAATGCCAGTGGCTTTAGAATACTGTGCATCCTTATTTATTTATGTATGATTTGTAAAGTGCAAACTATGGCCTGAAAGCATCAAGGCACTGCATCCTCGCGTAACATGCAGAGGGCTCTTCTGCCCTTGGCCAGTCCATCAAGCACCAGGCGAACTGGATTTTCTCCAAGAGCCGATCCTTGCTTTGAATTCCTGCTTGATGCCTCTGCCGTGATTAATCTGGACCTACTGTGAACCGGCCGCCACAAGCAGTCATTAGCAGGTGTCTCCTCCAGACATGCCTTCATCAGAGGGATTGCTTTTCCCTTGTGCTGTGGAACTGCTTTGCAAGTAGAGCGCCTCCTTTGACTCATGGGTAATCTTATTGTCTATCCTTTGACCTTGATTCCACTGTCCTATGCTTCCGCCTGCCCTCTCTACAGTTCTCGTCCTTTTGTTTGTGTTATTCAACTGTTATTTGTGTTAATTCACTATTTGTACCATTAACTCCCTTCTAAAGAGTGAGTTTAGCATCCGTTGGTAATTATAATTGTAATTGGTTATCTATAACGTGCTTAATACCTAGAGGTTTCTAAGCACAGACCTGGGCAGCGAACCTGTGTTGTTCTCCAGACAAAGGGTACACCGTTTTCATGTTTTATTTTCTGTTCCAACCTTTGTTTCAATGCCCTTTTCATTTTGCCTCTTTTCATGTTGCTATTTACAATGTTTTACGATGTTCCTTAATGTGTGTCTGTATATTTCCATAAACTACGCATGCGTAAACCTTTGTGGCAATACCTGCTGGGATATGGAACACATTTCACTGGTAGGATAAGGCACTCCTTGAAATGGAAGGTGGGTGAATAATTAGTGTTTTTTTTGCGAGTAAGAGTGACTGGAGTAAGGGAAAAAAAGAGATAAAAAGTGTTCAACTCTGGGACTCCAAATCAGCCGTTTGCATCAATGACTGTTGGCAAGAACCGTCCAGTCTTCAACATTCAATTATCCTACAAAAATGATTTTCCCGTTCAATGAAGGGGTCTATTTTTGGATAACTCGAAGTTGAGTAAGCTGTCAGGTATGCACGGAGGCCCTCAGCAAAGCCACTCATTTTAACAATCGGCAACACGATCGCTTTACAAATGTTTTACAGTTAGCACATCACACTACATATAATGCCTGAATATTTTATGTGCGTTTCAAACCAAAAGCGCTTTGAAACACTTGCTTTGTGTATAGGTGCTTTACAAATAAACCATACCATACCTAAAAAAGCACTGGCAAGGCCAACAGTTTTTGCTGATATGTAAGCATTGGGTAGTCATGTATCCACAATTAGCGTTCGGCATCAAGGTCCTCATACAATCTGCCAGCTAGTGCAACGATGGCGATACAATTGCTAGGCACCGCCATTAAAACCCCAGGTCAATTGATTTCAATCCTTCGCAATGAGGAGAGCACCTCTGCAGTTGATGGTAATCCTTGCAGTGTGGCATCTGGTTCTTTAATGTGCATGTATGGCAATGGGGCAACCACCTGTGCCGTTGATAGCAATGTGTGGTGCTGGGGCACGTCCCTCTGCATTTTTTGGTGATCCCTAGCCGTGGGCAGAATAATTGGGCATTGCAATCCCTGGCACTGGGTTAAGAACAGGGAGCTTTGCTGTGAGTAACTTACCATTGAAGGTTAAACTCTGGAAATGGGCAAAATATTGGGCCAGAATGTCATTGGTAAACATGGTGGCAGTGGCATTGCCATCACCTACTGTAGTGGAGTTAATATTGTGAGGGTAAGTAAAACGGGGATACGGGGCAAGAAAAACAAAAGAATTGAGTGTGGATGGTGACATTTTATCCGTGTTATTCATCCATCAACATTTGTTCAATACAGTACCTGGGAAATAAAGGGAAGTCTAAGCAATTTGCCAAGTACCTGGAATGTTCATGCCAATCACTGACAATGGGGGAGTAGGGAGTAGTGTGTTATGACACCTTGGTAAGTTTGGTAGTACCCTGCCATCTGATGAATCTATTTGACAGTGGGTCAACTACATAGTGATTTCATGGAAATGCTTGTGACAGTGGTATGAGAACCTCAAAATGTAATTATTATATCTGTCAATGGGTGCATACCGAGGTATGTAACTGCAATCCTTGCAAATGGGGTGTTACCTGGTAGCTCTGTGTCAATTCCTGGAAACAAGTTGAGTATCCAAACATTTGATGGAGACCTCTGACAATGTGTTGAGTACCGTGCCATTTAATGGCAATCCTGTGAAATAGGCCATGTACCTGGGCAACCCTTGGAAATATGACAAGTGCATTGCAGCTGATGGCAACCCTTGGGGCTAGGTAAGTACTCAAGAATTGGATGGCCGTCCCTGCCAAAAGGAGGAATACTTGACCATTTTAATTGCAACACCTTGGATAAGGCATGTAACTCACAATTTGATGGGAATCCTGGAACACGGGGCAGAAACCAGGGCATTTCCTAGTAATCCTGCACCAAGGCTGAGCATTTCATCATTTCATTGCATGCTCTGGTTGTCCATATGCACATGTGTATTTAATGGCAATGTTGACAATGGCACTGCTACCCAGGCATTGACTAACAATCTTTAGTGGACTCATACTGTGCATTTGATGTCCAGGCCATGCAACAGTATGAGTATTTAAATATGTTATGGCAATCTCTAGCAGGGGCTATGTTTGGGCATGTTATTTGAAATCCTGGCAATAAGGTGAACATGTGGCCATTTGATGTCTGTGTCTTCCAATTGGGTAAGCAGTTGATCATCTGAGGTATAATACCTCACATATGTGCAAGATCCTGGGAATGTGTTGGTGAACCATGTACATTTGGTGAGTGTCTGGGGATTTCCTGGTCGACCTGGGAAATAATTGCGAGCATCTGGTCTTTTTTTTTTTATCAGAAAACCAGACAACAAGTGCATATCTGCGGCCATTATGGCAATATCAGTGAATATGATGGATCCTTTAGAAATTGATGGGCATCTTTAGAAAAAGGGGTGTATAGCTAAGCATTTAATGGCAATCATAAGAACATACAATGTATTGGAAACTGGGATATACTACGGCATCTGCTGGTGATCTGTAGCAATGGGCCAGTTATCTAGGCATGTGATGCCAATTTATGATAAAGGGATGTTATGTGTGAATTCCTTAGCACCCTCTAGCAATTATGTGATTCCCGGGGCATCTGATCACTGTCCATGGCAATACTTTAAGAGTCTGGGCAATTTTTATAAACATCTATCACATGATGTGCTCTTGTTTTTTGTTTGTCAATTATTAATACATGAAACAGTGTCCTTTGTTGATGGATACTCGCGTATCCTGCACACCTATAGTACTTTCAGGAAGGCAGTCAAAATTATGATTGTAATGTTATATATGTGGTAGTAGTAACTCCTGTAAAGTACATTCTTTAGCCAAAGTGTTCATAAAAAATTCAACAGTGTTTTCTAATGATCACAAATAATATTCATCACTATCACACTTAGATTTCAGCATTTATAACAAAATAATAGCTCAGCATGTTTCTTGAGAATCCCTTCTTCAGGAGCATGTTAAAATAAATGAGAATATATTCAAATAGTCTTCAAATGTTCACACTTTCAAAATGTGTACTTAGTATATATTGTTTTAAGATTAGATAGTTCATCACTTGGCAAGACTGTGCCATGTCCCAATTTAAGGTACATTTTGGCAAAATCACGATCTGTGGATCCTCACTGTCCACTCCCTATGGTAAAGGTATAGTAATCATTTCAACAAATTATCCTGTAATTCACTGTACTTATCTAGATATTGTAATCTTACTTACCTAGACTGTGCTTTCTCCACTAGTCTTATTTTCAAGAATGTATTCAAGGAAAGATCATCATTTTCATCTCATGCAATCCCTATTAACAAGAGTATTTATCATTGTGTTTTCCAAAAAATCATCAATAACTGACAAATAACATCAAGTTATTAATTCAATGCATCCTATTTAGCCTACTTACTCGTTAGTGGGTTTCTCACATGTAGTACTTCAAGGAAGTTGTATTGTCAGTGCCTTTCAATCTTCTTAATAGTAAGCAGATAGTAGATCTAATTTGAAAAATCGCAAGGTAAGATTTCCTTCCTCTTGATTATCTCATTATGAGTTCAATGGATATCACTGTTTCAAAAGAAGTAGATTGTACTTACCACTGGATATGGAATCAAGTGAATATCCTAAAGTTGCTGAGTTGGTGTTCCTATGCAGTCTAAAATGGCCGCTATTTGTATGTGACGTCGAGAAGGTCACATTTTAATGTGATGATGTAATTGCGCAGATGGTATGCGGATGACATCATGCGTAGTGACGATAACCTTTAGTGACACAGAAAATAACTTCTGTGTTGTGAAAATAATGACAATAGTTAATTTTAATTAGCGTGTGTGTCAAACACTCTGAAATAATGTAGGTGGAACATTTTTCATTACAATTAAAATAAATTATATTTAACAATCTCTCTGAGGTGTTGCCTTAAATAGTGCTTTATAAATGTCTTAACTCTATGAACAATAGCTAATATTAATTGAAGTGTGTGTCTAGCAGTCAGAAATCATGTGGGTGGAACATTTTTCATAAATGTTGAAAAGTCACTCAAATATACCTTAACTTCATAACTTTCATAACTGTAAAAAAGTCACTTAAAGATGTTGCCTCAACTAGTACTTTATGAATGTCGCCACTCTATGACTAGTTCCTATGCCCAATATCTACATCTGGCAGCCTGGCATTCAACTGTACAGGATCCAAACTGGTCTATATTCTCACAATTCATTATGTGTCATTTTACAGTTTGGTAGAATATATTTCTAACGTTGGTTTCTTCTCATTTCATTATGGTATAGGTGCAATATTATAAAAATGGTGTCAGTAAAAACTCTTTGTTTATTCCCGTAGGGTCTATTGTGTCCAGTGTGTATCCAAAACACCTTTAGGCCAGTCCACCCCCGGAGACAACTCTGCAGATACCCACCTGCTTTCCCTACTACTCTGCATGTCAGACAAGTAAGAATAACCTTACAGACACATGTTGGCTGCTGCCCAAAGGAGTGGACAGGGTGCCTTAACAAAGTGAGACTCTGGTGTAAGAACCTTGCTATTTTGCCATATCAGGCTTGCCGTTGGGCCAAATCAGCCCCTGACATCGGTGTCAAATGGGGCCTGGATCCAGTCAGGCTAGACCACAGGAAGACAGGTCACATTCAAGAGGACGTGGGAGGCACGTGAAGGTGCAAAACATGAACCACCCTTCTGAACTGCTCTGTTGTTCCCTGTGTATTGTTTGTGAAAAATGGACAGAAACCAACATTGCTGCAAAGCCTACCACTCCAAAAGGACAGGGATAGATGATGAATGGGGGGGGGCAGAAAGTCAAAGCTGGAGACTCCAGATTATCACAAAGTGTTGCAATAGTCTGAGAGTGCTTTTGCCTCATTGTCCTCACTGAGACCTGGTTCAAGGCCAGCTGTGTCACTGCTTTTGAGACTCTTATTCCTGATGGCTACAAGACCACATCCAACCACAGAACCCCCTCCCTGGTGGTGGAGTGGCTTTGATCTTCCCTGATTGGGTTCCTGCCACAATCATCCCCACTCAATCATTCTTTCTCTGTTACTCTCCTACCATCAACAGACCCCCAGGTCCATCCTCCCTTTACCTCTGAGAATGGGCTTACCTCTTGTCTTCTCTTATTTCCTCCTCCCACAAACGTATCTTACTTGGGGATGTCAACTTCCATCTCAACTCCCCTGATGTATCCACCTCTCTCTTCTGTGACCTATGCAACTGCCTCTCCCTCACTATCCTTCCCCCTGTCCCTACCCACTCTGCAGAGCACACCTTGGATGCTCTCACCACATCAGACATTCCTCTCTCTAAGCCCCTCAATACCCCTCTATGATCACTCTCTCCTCTCTTCCCTACTCAACCTACCGTGTTCGCAGTCTCCTTCTCCTGCACTTGCACTGCCAATTTCCTTCTTTGTCATGCGACCAATGAAGTATGTGTTAGTTGCTGCCTTTGCTACCTCTTTCATCCCTCCCCCGTCCCCTTCTTGGGATTCTCCCCCAAACCTTTTGACATCATGTCCCCTCTGTCATCTGCTACCTCTTCCCACACTACTCCCCCCCCACATCTTCTAACCACCCTTTCCCGCTTACTCTCCTCCCTCTCTCCCATTACACCAGAGGAGATCACTAGAGTTGTCCACTCTATGAAAGTCTCCTCTAAACAGATGCTTACCTGCTCCCACAGAACCATCAAGGACAACATTGACACTCTTGTCTGTGCCTTGGCTGACCTCTGCAATCACTCTTTTGCCACAGGCTCTTTCCCCCAACCTTTCAACCACTCCCTTGTGCACCATCTCTTAAAAAAGCAGTCTGATGACCCCTCTTTTCCGCCTAACTATCAACTTATCTCTATCACCCCTTTCTTGGGCAAACTCATGGAGAATCTGTCATCCCCCAACTGACCCTGCACACCAAAAGGGATGGCTCCCCCCATGACGACGAGACCGTTATCAGGGCAGCCAGTGGCACGGATACAGTTCTCCTGAATACCTGTGAAGACCTACTGTAACTCTCCATCTGTTCTGATCCTCCTCAATCATTCCTCTGCTTTTGACACTGTCAACCACTCCATCCTCAGAAACTGTCTCTGTAGCACCCTACACATCACAGACAGGGCACTGGCATGGCTCACCTCTTTCAACTCTAACAGACCCTCCCAAATTCAAATGGGTCAGTTTCTGTCCTCCACTGCACTCTCTAATTGTGGCGTCCTTCAAAGCTATATCCTATTTCCATGGTTCTTCAACATATACCTGGCCCCTTTGGCTCACCTGAACACCACCTACTCTCCTCACATCCAGTTTTATGCAGATGACACACATCTCTCCTTCTGGCTGCCTTCCCCTACCATCGCCTCTTCTTCCTGCCTTATACCTGACTGCCTGGCTGCTATTCAGGCATGGTGCTCTGCCAACGACCTCTGCCTCAATCCCAGCAAGACTGTGATCCTTCTAATTGGGACGCCTGCTCCCAGCTTACCCCTCACTCTCTTGCCAGACTCTTTGGGTCCCCTCCCCTCACCCATTTTGGAGGCAAAAAACCGTGGGATCATCTTTGACTTCTCTCTCTCCTTCTCTCCACACATCGAAGATATTGCCAAGAAGTCCAACTTTCAGCTCCATCTCCTTAGGGACATCCTACCTTTCCTCAACTTCCCCCAGAAGCTCAATGTCTGCACCACCCTGGTTCTCTCTAAACTGACTACTGCAACATCCAATTACTCAATTTTCCTTTCTCCACCATTCTCCCCACCATCTAATCCAGAATAGGGCTGCAAGAGTTATGTTATCCTTGGCCTGAAGCCCAGGGACCGCATCTCTCCAGCCCTAAAGACTCCCACTAGCTAGTGATGTTGAGTCGATTATTGTGGATGATTTGGTGACCGCAAATGCCTACAGAGGGTGTTCAACCAGCTCAATATGATGTCACGGTACTGCATTTGTGACAGTTTGGAGTGTAAGGAGGCTGGTATAACCAGGCAGGCAATGTGGAGAAGGGCACACAAGGCAACTAATGAGTCTCAGATGTGGGGACAGATGAGCTTCAGTGTCTCGCAAAACTCAGCAATGCAGACTTGGTTGAGCTTCAAAGTAGATGAAGACACTGGCATGCCCACTGCAGCAGCTTTGACTGCATTGAAGAGCCCAAACTGGTGTCAAGGTGTTTCTGAAATGCATGGAGTGGCAGTGGTAAGTTGATTGGTTCTTTAGGTGCGGAGAGATCCAGTCCAGAGGCAAGGTGAATCATTTCTCCTGCCCTTCGCCAATAGATGGGTCTGTAGAGCTCACTTGCAATGTTATGTCACCTCCTGTTAACAGTGTCCTATGTGCTGGTACCTCAGTTGCAGTTGGGTTTGTCCAGCCATCAGGGTTTCCCAATTGGCTTTTGGGCTGGTTAGTGAAAAAAGCTCCCCTCATCCTTGGAGCTCCTAGCCTTCTCTCTGGCAGAGTACTTTGTACTAGACAGAAATCCCAATCAGGTTTCAATTAATCCTTTGTTAAGCAGTGCCAAAATATAATTGGATAAGGAGAGTCTAAATTCTACAGCAGATTGGTCAAGAAGTATGTGTATTTATGTATACGTTTCTTTTGCATTTTAGGCCCATAGGAAAATGGGCAGAAGTACTCACAGATAAAACAAACAAAAGAACAGTAGGA
Organism: Ambystoma mexicanum; assembly: GCF_040938575.1. Taxonomy (NCBI): domain Eukaryota; kingdom Metazoa; phylum Chordata; class Amphibia; order Caudata; family Ambystomatidae; genus Ambystoma; species Ambystoma mexicanum. The sequence continues at coordinate 1,041,216,867 of NC_090934.1, read as the reverse complement.
AAGGAATACAATGCAATGAGATGAACAGCAATACAATACTAAAAACAAGATAAAACAGTGAAAAATAAAAGCCACACACATTTAAAACAACAAGAGTAAAAAGGGCTGAATCCTGCATCTAAAGCAAGTGTACTTTGCCTTTTTATGTCATACTCTAAATGCCAAGTGGGGAAGGGGAAATGGAGTTGAGGGGCTCTACAAAATACAAGATGGCGAGGCCTCTCCAATGGCCTAGACTACCTCTAACCCTTCCTCGTTCTGCCTCCTTCAAAAGAATTCCATTAATCATCATTATGGTGTGAGGTGGCCATTACAATGGCAGGACTGTTTTTGAACCACTGCCTCTCAGAGGAACTCCCCTGGAGTATTAATGTTTCCTGGAGGAAGGTGCCAACCTTTATCAAGGCAGTTAAAAGATGGTGTCGGGGGGGAAATTCTGCCGGGGTCGGCCGGACCGTCCGCAGACCTCCAGGCAGGGAGGCCCCAACTCCTCCCGTGTGTATCCCAGATAAGATGAGATAGAGTATGAGACGCACACAAGGAGCAAGGTGACTCTGCTGTTTATTAGACAAAACGGCAGGGATGGGTCAAGGAGCGCACGCGTTCGTCCTGACACACACTCAATCGTGGGGCTCGCAGGCCCTTTTTACTGTATTATGACGCGCTACTTGCGTCACTTCAGAAAGTTAACAAAAAACCTATCGCCACTCTTAATTGGGTGTTCGAGTGGTAGGGTTAGTATAGCACACATATAGAGAAAGATATTAGTGGACAAGGTGTAGTCAGGTGGTATATCTGGGTTGTCCCTACAATTAGATACATGAAAATTGTTACATGAAGGCTCCTGAGGATTGGCTAAATGTGCTGGCGTCAGTGATAAGAGCCCCATGTTCTGATTGGTGCGCCCGTGAGCTTCCCAGCCTGGGACCACCGTCGTTCCCAGCTCTCGGTGTACCTGTACATTGCAACAATGTTTCACTATGGGTACATGCAGACAATGTGAGGACTTATTCATAGCTAGACGGGGTACCGTTCCCACTGTTGCAGATGTCCATTGAGCCTTTCAAGTGTATCTGCCAGTGTCTCGTAGCGAGGGATCCAGACGCCTCTGTTCTCCCGGGTTTGGCATCTCGTCAGGTTCGGCTTGATCACGTGGGGAGGGACCGTGAAAGAGGCATAATTCTGCACAATTAATATTGTTTTTCTACTGTGCGTCTGGTTTAATTTGTCGGTGTGACTTTAACGTTGGTGCGCGGAGTGCGAGGTTGCAACATCGTGCCTTTGATGATTTGCTCTTGGAACGTGGGTTTGCAACATTGCGACCTTGGCTGGTTGCTTCGCCAAGCTCATTCTGCAGGATCAGCAACTGACTCTTGTCTTGTTGATGTCCACGGGAGCTCTTGTTTGAGGCCTACTTTGGCCCGGTGCATAAGTTGTCCGTTTGGTGCACAGGTGCTTTAGGTTATAGGAGCATATAATTCCATAATCGGTATTGTCTTTATTATATTTCTCATCGTTGTACCTGATTTCAAAGAGAAGCGTGAGCAAGCTAGTAAAAGTTCATGACGCGTCTTGCGTTTCTGCATTCTGAAAGCCTATATAAAAATAATAAAGATGCACGTCCGTGAATATGCCTGTCGCCTACGTCATAGCACTGAGTATATTCTTCGTGTAGGTTGGTGTGGGAATGTCCAGTGTGTATATTTGTACAGATGTGCTTCCCGTTGTCTAGGTCGTCATGGCATCTCTAACGACGTGTAGATTTTAGTCTAGTTGATCCGTGCCGCAGGTGTCGGCATGGCCAGTGCGGGCTGCTGGGCAAGCAGATGGACACATCCGTATGTTCCTGTACCAGGGTATCTGGTCGTCTGGTAAATGGGCAAACTCTTCTCGTGGCGGGTGTTTGGGTCGTGACCCTCTAGGCCAAGCGCGAGAGGTGAAGGACGGGAGCCTGGTTTTCCATTCTCCCACTTCAGTCCCCCCTCTGGTCGACTTGTCGACCACAAACATATCCTTCTCGTTATCTCCTCTTACTCGCCATATCTTAGTTATTCCTCCGAGATGTCCATAGTGGTTTACATGATCTTCAAAGGACCAATACATATATTCACAGGTACCCCCAGGAGTACAGTATACCCATCTTCCTATGTAGCTCCTGGGGTTTCTTGGGTTCTCGGTCTTTACTGACGGTGGGTCTAGATGGTTGGTAATTATTTGGGTGCGCAGCTTCTCCCTTTCCTGTATAATTACACCTGTATGCTGGCCGTCATCTGCTGGCATCAAGGGGTGCATTCCCACCATTTCCAGCAACTCGTCAGTAGTGCGTGCCTTTCGTGCCTTCCAAAATCTAATTATGATCAGGGTAGCTCCAGCCAATATAGTACAGCCCACTATTATTTTCAGTCCATCTGACAGCCAGGATGGCATCCACGACCATAATAGTGAAAACCAGCTCTCATCCTTGTTCACACCATTGCTTTCATCCGTCATTTTGGAGTGCATCTGAGCTAATTGTGAAACTGCTTCTGTCAGTGTACCATTGTCAGCATCATTGGCAGGTATGAACGTGCAGCATGATTGTCCTATCTTTGCACAAACTCCTCCTTCCATTGCTGTGAGAAGGTCCAATACATATCTGTTCTGTAGTGCTACCATCCTTACAGCTCGCAGCTCCTCTTTTATTGCGTTGAACCCATTTACTGTAGAATTGATGGTCATCATTAGTTCCCATCTAGTTATTTGGAGCCATTTTGCGTTTGCGTAAGCCTGTAATCCCGGGTGTATTATTGAGGAGAAGAACATTGCTGCTCTGCTGAATAGTCTGTGTTCTGGCGGTATTGATGTTAGTGCCGTTTCCGACCTTCCCCACAGGTAATTTCCTGTCAGCGGCTCTCCTTGTCTTTTTCTTCTATTTAGGACAGTGTCATTGCTGTTGGTCCTGTTCCCTTGCTCCTCCTGGAGTGGTGCAGATCTCTTTCTTCTCTTATCCCCTTCATTCATTCTAGGAAATTTCGCCACATCGACGTGCTTCTTAGGTACCACTAGTGATGGTACATTGATGTGTACCATTGTGCACACACCATTCCACAGGGGAGGCAGTGTATGGTATGCCTTTTCTCCACAGGCCCAATAATGATCCATTATTACTGCTGTTCCTGCTCCCCCCTCAGGTAACTCCGTCACACTTGCGCAATTGGTGTTATATCCTACGTCCACCTCTCCTTTATGCTGGTAACATACCTTGGGCGCAGTCAACGGTAGTATCGTTATTGGGTCTTCATCTTCTTCTACCCACGTGAGCATTGGTACATACTTGATCTACGTCGTCCAACATCGGTGATTGTGTGTCTCGATGGTTGAGATAGTTTCTTTTGTTACCATGTTGCTGCCAATCACTCCTATCTCCCAGCTGTTATCCAGATACACCTTTCCTGTTATCGTCAGTAGCGGCCTCTCCCAGCATCCTTGTTTACCCGGAATTTCAGTGGCGTACCAATCACATGGTAGATACTGCAGTGTTACTTTCTGTGTTTCTCCTTTTGCAGGGCCACTTGTTATATATTTGAATGCTTCAGAATGTAAACTGGTCTTGTGATAACTCAAGTAGGTCTTGAGGAAGTTGTTTTCATATGGGTATGAGTCTCGTGTTTTCCATGTCATGTGCACTACAGTTCCTTGAAATCTTCCTTTCGTCTGGAACAGTGCCAAGTATATTATGCACTGCGCTATCTTCTCATTTATTTCTGTGGCAACAAATGTTCGTGAAGCACTCATGGCGTATGGTATTAATGAGCAGACGTAGCAGCTATCCTCAGTTGTCTGCTTACCAATGCGGGTCATGTGTTGGTACCATATGTTGTTTGTGACGTGTGCTGAATCTTGTACATAATTATCAATACCTTTATTGTCTGAGTATGTGCTGCGTTTAACTCTATTTTTCTTTGGTGCAATGTTACTACTACCACCTGACGTAACACCTGTTGCAGCAAGGAACGGGGGTATATTAGGTTTGGGTGCAGCAACAAAATTGATAGCACAGCTATACTGCCATACAGAAGCAGCCAAAAATCCGGTGATTATCAAAATCCCTATTATTTTTATTACAATTGCTAATCTCACCGGCATTTTGCTCTTACCTTGCTGCAGTCCTGGCAGCTTATTCTTGCGACGTTAAAGTTGCCCGCCTAAAAATTCTCAGAAATGCTAGTTTTTAAATGTTAGTTTTGTTTTGTTTAAGCTCTCCCTATCAAATAGTCATTCAGTGCCCAGGCGAAGAGCTGCTCCCACGCTACTCTAAGTGATTGGTCTCTTAAGACCGGCAAGTATGGGCGGAGGTGGGGCATGTAATATTCTATGGCCAGGAGGAAGGCTGTGTAGTAAACACGTACCCTTCTTCTTTTTAGGTATGTTGGCCTTTTTATTTCGTATACAAATTGGTGTGACAATTCTTCTGGGTAGTTATCGTCTGGGAGTACCATCTACGCCTGGACAGTGGACTTTGTTAGTTAGCTTTCTACTTAATAATACAATAATACGCAGTTCCTGTATGTGCGAGAGAAAAAAGAGAACATTCACGTGTTTACATGTGTATTTGTGCAGCCAATGTCTTTCAGTTTAGGTTACAACTGTCCTTTGCAGTCAATGGGCGGGGGGGGAGATGGCGTAATTATTTTTACTCTTTGAACGTGTGACCATGGGGTGGGCAGTGTAGTGATCACCCCTTTCTTCGTCAGTTGTTGTCTCTGGGGTGTCTGGGTAGTGAGAAGGTAAGGGAACAATTGGGTCGTTGTCTGTGGTAGAACTTCCTTCCGCTGTCAGGGATGTTGTTGCTGTTGTTCCAATGGACCTGTCGTTGGCGCTGGGGCGGGTCTGCAGTTTGTATATCTTTACATCATGTAGATGGTTCCAAGCACGCTTATCCTTTAGTTTTACTGCTCTTGTTGATACGTCTTCTACCAGATGTGGACCGGTGAACCTTTTGTCGTTCCACCTTCTATTGAAATTGCGAAGTAGCACGTGGTCACCTTTGGCTAGTTTGCACAAGTTCTCTTTTTCTAATTCTGTACTGGCGCCTTCTTCTTTATCTCTGGTGGACCCGCCCCGCGTGCGCTCGAGCTGTTGAGACACAAACACAACACTAGTAATCAAAGACGACACATATTGATACATTTCATCACCTAGTATACTCGCTGAACTTTCGTGGTCAGTGAATGCCCTTGACGTTGGCGTTAGGGGAAGGCGCATTTGACGTCCAGTAACCACCTCGTGTGGGGTGAGGTGGTGGTCGGACCCTGGCCTGTTCCTCAGTTCGAACAAGGCTAACGGAAGGCAATACAACCAACTTTTCTTTGTTGTTTGTTGTATCTTTGCAATTGCCTCCTTTAATAAGCCATTTAGGCGTTCACATACACCGTTAGCCTGTGGGTGATATGCACATGCAAATTTGTGCTTTATGCTCAGCAGGGCTGTGATATGTTGGAACATTTCGTTTGCGAAATGTGGGCCATTGTCTGATCTTAATACTTCGCACACTCCCCACCTGGGGAAGACCTCCCTTACTATGAATTTGGCTGCTCTAAATGCATCTGGGTGTGAACAGGGCCCTGCTTCAATCCACCTAGAAAATGGGCATACTACTACAATCATGTATCTATTACCTTGACATATGTTGATCATATCAACATAGTCAATGTGGAGGTGCCGAAAAGGTCCTTCTGGCCGGGGTATGGTACCTCTTATCACTTTTAGGGTATGACCGGCCGTAAACTGTTGGCATGTGAGACAATTGCTGATAAAATTTGACACATGAGAATTTAACTCGGGACAGAACCAATCATCTCTAATTCGTGCTGCAATTATTTCCTTGCCTGTATGGGCTGGGTGATGTAATTGGCTCAGGGCGGTATTTAAAAGTGCCAACGGTATTACAACTTTCCCAGTACCACTCTGGCGCCATAGTGCGTCGGTTGGTGACATTGTACATCCTCTTTTTACCCATATTTCCTTTTCGGCCATTGGTGCTGCTGCTTGTAATTCCATAATCTGTGTGGCTGGGAGATGGGTATACCCTTCTCTTATTAACATCTCCCTAGCCATTCCCCTCCCTCTCCCTCTCTGTGAGTCTGTGGGGTCCCATATCTCACCAAAGTATGCAGCATATTTCGCATGTGCGTCTGCTGCTGCATTCCCTTTTGAGACATGGTCTTCACCATTGGTGTGTGCGGTGCATTTTACTAGGGCTAGCTCTTGGGGGTCGTTTATTACTTCAATTAATTCAGCCAACAAGAGGGCATGTTGCACTGGAGTGCCGTCAGCTCTCCTAAACCCTCTTCTCCTCCATTTTGTTAGCCCTGAGTGGACAGTGGATGTAACATATGCACTGTCGGAATATATTGTTACACGTTTGTTAAAACTTTCTTTCAATGCCAATATTAGTGCAACTAGTTCAGCGGCTTGAGCAGAGTAATGCTGTGGTAACTGTACACATTTCATAGCCACACACACCGGAGCCTCCATCATTTTTACCACTGCTGCCCCAGTTCTCCGTATCCCATCTCCTTGATCAATAGTTGATGACCCATCAATAAACAAAAGCTCACCTCCCTCTAGTGCATTCTCTTCAACTTTTCTAGTACATGAATATATTTCATTTAGTTGGGTGCAGTCGTGGGCGTAATCTCCCTCCTCAATTATTTCTGCTAGAAATCTTGCAGGGTTAACAGTGCTACATCTAACAATCGCTAGTTCAGCCCTAGACAAAATGATCTCATAACCTGATGCCCTTTGTGTCGTTAGTGTGGACTTGGGTTTATTCAATATTGCAAATAATGCATGTTCCACAAACAGTGTAGTTGGACACCCCATGGTTATTGCTGATGCCTTTTCTACTGCAAAAGCAGCTGCAGCGAGGCCTTGTTCGCAAGGGAAGTGGCCTAACATCACAGGGTCTAAGTGACCGCTATAAAATGCTACTGGTTTATAGCCCATGCTTGTTTTTTGGGCCAATACTGCTTTCATTACTGCTGAGTCGCAATGTGAAAATATAAAAAATCGTCGCTCATAGTCTGGGGATGCCAGTACTGGAGCTGTTGATATCGCGTCCTTCAATTCGTCAAATGCCTCCCTCATTTCCATAGTCCACCCCAACCTTTTCTCCCCTTTATTTGCTTCCTTCAACCCCTCAAGCAGGGGTCCTATGTATGAGCTGTAATCAAATACCCATGCTCTACAGTAGTTGCATAACCCCAGAAATTGCTGCAGTTCTCTCACAGTCTGTGGCATGGGAGTGCTTGAGATGGCCTGTGCTCTTTGTGGTGCAATCTTTCTTCCATGTTGGGATATCAGTTGGCCAATGTAGAGTACCTGTTCCTGACAGTATTGTATTTTTTCCATGTCTACCTTATACCCCTTTTCAGCCAATATAGTCAACATTTTTAACGAGTCCTCTCTGCATTTACTTTCGTTTATACTGCAAATTATTATGTCATCCACATATTGTAACACTGTGCTTTCCACCTCAACGTTACCCAAATCCATCTGTATTACTCTATTGAAAATTGAGGGTGATTCACAATACCCTTGTGGTAACCTGGTATGTTTCCATTTAGTATTTCGGTAAGTGAAACTTGTTAAATCTTGTGAGTCGGGGTGTAATGGTATTGGGAAAAATGCATTTTTAAGATCTATTACTGTAAATCGTGATGCCTCTGCTGGAATGCCACACAATATTGTGGCCGGGTTTGCTGTTACTGGATATTCTGCTTCCACTATGTTGTTCAAGGGCCTTAGGTCCTGTATGAAGCGCCAAGACCCCCCTTTAGCCTTGCGCACTGGGTACACAGCCGTGTTACATGGTGATTCTGAGGGGACCAATATGCCATTGTTTATAAGGGCCGTTATAGTTTCATATATGCCCTCATCTGCCTCTTTTGACAATGGGTACTGTTTTACTCTTGGTAGTATTGCACCTTTTTTCAATTTTATCCGTACACCCCCTATGCTTTTAATGCATCCTACGTCATAAGGGCTAATGGTCCATAATGATTTGGGCACCTTTGACATATCCTCCTTAAAGAAAGGGACTGGGGTGCATGCAGGTGCCTCAAGTGCCATAGCAATTTTCTGCGCTATTTGTTTGTGAGCCACTCGTAACCATATTTCTACACTCATCATGAACACCATTTCCCCCTCCTCTTTTTCTTCTGAAAACAGTTCCTCATCTGACACCTGGGTCAACCTACATCCTTCTGCTAGTGCTATCACTGCCCTCCATGCTCTTCCTTCTTTGTCTTGGGCGTGCACAGCAATATACTCAGCTGTTGTAATAATGCTTTCAATGTCTATTGCAAACACCTTTCCTTCTTGTTCATTAACAGGTGTTTCTGGTCGGAACAGGTAAGCTGCTGGCCTCCTCCATATTTTCCCTTCTATCCCTGGCATCCATGCAAATGCCATGTCTGTTCCATACTGGAATATCTCGCCATCTACTGGTTCCGCCCTAATCGCTGTCTGCCCACAGTATGCTTGCATAATCTGTCGTGCTGCTAGCATGTTAATCCCTGGAGTAGAGCAAATTATACCATCCTCTGTAAAGGAGATTGTCATATTTAACCTATTCATTATGTCCCTCCCCAGTATATTTACTGGTGAGGCACTATAATACAAGAGTGGAACTGACAGATCGTAATCTCCGATAGATAAGGGAACGTTATCAGTAAAAGGAACCAATCCTTTAGCCCCAGAAAATCCTTGGGTGTTCATGGCTTCGCCTGACATCTTAAATTTACCTTCCCTTATGCAAGACCGGGTTGCCCCGGTGTCAACAAGGAATGATAACTTTTTGTCACCTATCGTTACCTCTAAGCGTGGCTCCTCCGCACTATTAGGTGTTACTGACAGGATGGGACACACCAAGGCCGTCTGTGGGCTGTCCTATTGGGGGTACAATGATTGGCCATTTCCTGTGTAAGGGTTGTGTCCCAATACCGTCACCCTACCCAATTGCGTTTGTTCAGTTTGGGGTTGTTGTGTTATCACTACTTGTTGTTGTGGCAGTGGCTGTTGTTGTGTTAATTGCTGTTGCTGCAGTGGCTGTTGTTGTGTTAATTGCTGTTGCTGCAGTGGCTGTTGTTGTGTTAATTGCTGTTGCTGCAGTGGCTGTTGTTGTGTTAATTGCTGTTGCTGCATGCCCTGCTGTTCTTGTGGTGGCCTAGGTTGTGCCTGCTCATTCCATGCTGGTGTTCCTGGCCTGACCCTACACGTGCGTGACATGTGTCCTAGTAGTCCACAACTCCAACACACGGGTGGTTCTCTGTTTTGCCATGGGAAGCTCCCTGTGTTGTCCTGGTATACCGGTTGTCCTGTGGGGTATGAACTTCCAACTCCCCCCACCTGCTGTTGGGTATTATATCCGTATCCTCTCCCTCTCATAAATCCTCCTCTCCCTCTGTTATAACCATAATACCCAGCTCCTTGCATCGGGTACCCTCCTCCCACGTTTGGTGCGTGTAATTGTAGTGGCGGCATTTGCTGTATTATACTTTGTGGAGGTGCTATTAGAGCTGGATCTTGTGCAGCCACTATTTGTGTGGGGCTTTGGGCCATTGTTGTGGGCGCAGTTATTAGTGCCCCCTCCATTGTGTATTTAGTTAGTTTTTTCTGTACTAGTTTGGCCTCTTCTGTTTTCCTGTCCTCTTCCTTTTGTTTCATTTTTCCTTGCCATATCCTGCAGTGATGTACTATTGTCAGCTGTATTTCAGGCCATGGTTTTACTTCCATTCCCACTACTTTCTTTAGTTGTTTCTGAACTCCTTCTGGGAGCCCTTGTACTAGTATATGATAAAATATGGCTGGTGTTTTATCCCATTGTTCTCTAGTTTCCATGCGCCACTTCTCTTGAATATCCTGTATATAATCAACAGGATCCTCATTCTCACGCATCTTACGGGAAGTAATTGCTCCTATGTCTGATGTGTCTGGGTACTGTACTCTCAGTGCCTGCCATAGCGCATGTCTGCAGTTTGCAAATGGCGCCCCATCATGCGATGTGTTCGTTATTGTTATCCCATGGAATCCCGCTCTCTTCCAGATGTCGTCCGCTCTATCCCCTAATATTGATATTAACAGGCCTTTCACATCTCCTACTGCTAGTTTCTGCCCTGCGGTGTGTTTTTCCATTTCATATATCCACTTACCCG